>NW_018408772.1:253121-255623 GCF_002113885.1 Mizuhopecten yessoensis | reverse complement strand
AAGACAGGTAACATTTTAGTGAAACTAGAAGACAGGGTAACATTTGAGTAACACCAGAAGACAGGTAACATTTGAGTAACACCAGAAGACAGGTAACATTTTAGTGAAACTAGAAGGCAGGGTAACATTTGAGTAACACCAGAAGACAGGTAACATTTTAGTGAAACTAGAAGACAGGTAACATTTTAGTAACACCAGAAGACAGGTAACATTTAAGTGACACCAGAAGACAGGTGCTGTATAACCCGACCATTGTATAAGGTAACATTTTAGTGACACTAGAAGACAGGTAACATTTTAGGGACACTAGAAGACAGGTTAACTTTTAGTGACACTAGAAGATAGGTAACATTTTAGTGTTACCAGAGGACAGGGTAACATTTTAGTGACACTAGAAAACAGGGTAACATTTGAGTGACACCAGAAGACGGGTAACATTTTAGTGAAACAAGAAGACAGGTAACATTTTAGTGACACTAGAAGACAATGTAACATTTTAGTGACGCTAGAAGACAATGTAACATTTTAGTGAAACTAGGAGACAGGTAACATTTTAGTGACACTAGAAGACAGGTAACATTTTAGTGACACTAGAAGACAATGTAACATTTTACTGACACTAGAAGATAGGTAACATTTTAGTGAAATCAGAAGACAGGGTAACATTTTAGTGTTACCAGAAGACCGGGTAACATTTTAGTGACACCAGAAGACAGGGTAACATTTTAGTGACACTAGAAGACAAGGTAACATTTTAGTGTTACCAGAAAACGGGGTAAAATTTTAGTGAAACCAGAAGACAGGGTAAAATTTTAGTGTTACCAGAGGACAGGGTAACATTTTAGTGACACTAGAAGACAGGGTAACATTTGAGTGACACCAGAAGACAGGGTAACATTTTAGTGAAACTAGAAGAGAGGGTAACATTTGAGTAACACCAGAAGACAGGTAACATTTTAGTAACACCAGAAGACAGGTAACATTTAAGCGACACCAGAAGACAGGTAACATTTTAGTGACACTAGAAGACAGGTAACATTTGAGTGACACTAGAAGACAGGTAACATTTTAGTGAGACCAGAAGACAGGGTAACATTTTAGTGTTACCAGAGGACAGGGTAACATTTTAGTGACACTAGAAGACAGGGTAACATTTGAGTGACACCAGAAGACAGGGTAACATTTTAGTGACAATGAATCAACAGTTTCATCTATTAGAAATTATTCCAGATCAACAGCTTAACTGTTGGTGACTTTTTTAAAGATAAACAAGAGGCCCAATGGGCCTGCATCGCTAACCTGGTATTGATCTCACAATCGTCCACGTAAATTTCCTAAAATGCTACTGGCCAATTATCATCATCCTGGTTCTTTTGGATATTTAAAAAAGATGTTTAAAGTTATTTTAAGACAATTGACCTTGAATATGAGTGAACATCATTTATTTGAACAAACTTGGTAGCCCTTCATCCAAGTTTGCTTCTGGCCAAACCCTGGACATTTGGTTATTCAGAAGAAGTTGTTGAAAGATTTCAACATATTTGACCTCTATGACCTTGAATATAGGTGGAGGTCAATTATTTGAACAACCTTGGTAGCCCTTCATCCCAGTTTGCTTCTGGCCAAATATCATCACCCTATAACTTTTGGTTATTAAGAAGGAGTTGTTTAAAGTAAAATCTTGACACCGGACCCCGCACCATGGCACAAGCTCACTTGGCCCTTTTGGCCAGGTGAACTAAAAAGAATAAGAAAATTAAATGTTTTGTTTTTTTGTTAGCATACTAATAATGAGTATTGTTTACTGTTACAGAACTAGGTTTCAAAGAAAATCAGTTTTCATACCTGCGTTTTCTGGAATGGAGAGTATCATATCTGTACTGCTGACCCAGATTCCGGGGGGAGACTTGACAGCCAGCTGTAACAAATGATATGTGTAGCTAAGAAAACATGCCTTAAACAGCAGTTAGACCAACAATGTTAATAGTATGATTAAAGCAGCAACATGACAGTTCACATTTAGGAAAATACTCTAAACACTTTACAGAGACAACCAAAAACAACTTGTTGACATAGAAAAGAAATGACATACCTTTTCTGTGAGGTTTTTCAGCAGCAAGTCCAAATTAGTAGTCATGCCGTCATATTCCGGGGAAGTAAGTGAGGCAGGTAGAGTAATGAACGCTCTTCCACATGGCTCATAAGGATAATTACGGCCCTGTAACATCACATCCACACACATTATAACCTCTCATCACAACATGTCATCTACCCAATGTATAATCTATCATCTACACAATGTAAAATCTGTCATCTACCCACTCTATAATCTATCATCTACACAATGTATAATCTATCATCTACACAATGTATAATCTATCATCTACTCACTCTATATTCTATCATCTACACAATGTATAATCTATCATCTACACAATGTATAATCTATCATCTACACAATGTATAATCTATCATCTACACAATGTATAATCTATCATCTAC
>NW_018408772.1:248240-249149 GCF_002113885.1 Mizuhopecten yessoensis | reverse complement strand
TGTATAATCTATCATCTACACAATTATAATCTATCATCTACACAGTGTATAATCTATCATCTACAGAATGTATAATCTATCATCTACACAATTATAATCTATCATCAGCACAATTATAATCTATCATCTACACAATGTAATATTTATCATCTACACTATATAATCTATCATCTACACAATTATAATATGTCATCTACACAATGTATAATCTATCATCTGCACAGTGTATAATCTATCATCTACACAATGTATAATCTATTATCTACACAATTATAATCTATCATCTATGAAACAGAGCGCATGATTAATTAAATATAAATCACTGCCTCCGCATGGGATCGAACCCGGGACCACTGGCTTACTAGTCTTACGCTCAACCGATCGAGCTAAACAAAGTTCTCCATAGCCGAGCGATATATTGTGGCTAGTATTTACCAGGGTTACATCTACACAATGTATAATCTATCATCTACACAATTATAATCCATCATCTACACACTGTATAATCTTTCATCTACCGTTTTAACTGACATTGATTCCAATTGGTTTTGAATAAAGAAGATAACTGGTTAAATGTGTGTTGTGTACTTACACAGTGGAGGATGAGAACTTTAGCCTCCTGGAGGACATCAGGATTGATGATCTGAGAGGATGAAGAAATAGTGGTAAATGTAACTGAATGACATGAACTCAATATCATATGTGCCGTCATCAACATCTCCATTTTACTTCCATTTTAACAGTATTTCTATGCACAATCCTCATTTTAACAGTATTTCTATGTACAATCCTCATTTTAACAGTATTTCTATGCACAATCCTCATTTTAACAGTATTTCTATGTACAATTCTCATTTTAACAGTATTTCAATGCACAATCCTCATTTTAACAGTATTTCTATGTACAAT
>NW_018408772.1:174805-246664 GCF_002113885.1 Mizuhopecten yessoensis | reverse complement strand
TCTGTGCTGACAGGTACTCTGTGACAGTGAAACATGAGTGTACTTACAGAATACCCCTTCTGTGCTGACAGGTACTCTGTGACAGTGAAACATGAGTGTACTTACAGAATACCCATTCTGTGCTGACAGGTACTCTGTGACAGTAAAACATGAGTGTACAGAATACCCCCTCTGTGCTGACAGGTACTCTGTGACAGTGAATCATGAGTGTACTTACAGAATACCCATTATGTGCTGACAGGTACTCTGTGACAGCGAAACATGAGTGTACTTACAGAATACCCATTCTGTGCTGACAGGTACTCTGTGACAGTGAAACATAAGTGTACTTACAGAATACCCCCTCTGTGCTGACAGGTACTCTGTGACAGTGAAACATGAGTGTACTTACAGAATACCCCTTCTGTGCTGACAGGTACTCTGTGACAGTAAAACAAGAGTGTACTTACATAATACCCCCTCTGTGCTGACAGGTACTCTGTGACAGTAAAACATGAGTGTACTTACAGAATACCCCCTCTGTGCTGACAGGGACTCTGTGACAGTGAAACATGAGTGTACTTACAGAATACCCCCTCTGTGCAGACAGGTACTCTGTGACAGTGAAACATGAACGTACTTACAGAATACCCATTCTGTGCTGACAGGTACTCTGTGACATTGAAACATGAGCGTACTTACAGAATACCCCCTCTGTGCTGACAGGTACTCTGTGGCAGTGAAACATGAGTGTACTTACAAAATACCCCCTCTGTGCTGACAGGTACTCTGTGACAGTGAAACATGAGTGTACTTACAGAATACCCCCTCTGTGCTGACAGGTACTCTGTGACAGTGAAACATGAGTGTACTTACAGAATACCCCCTCTGTGCTGACAGGTACTCTGTGACAGTGAAACATGAGTGTACTTACAGAATACCCCCTCTGTGCTGACAGGTACTCTGTGACAGTGAAACATGAGTGTACTTACAGAATACCCCCTCTGTGCTGACAGGTACTCTGTAACAGTGAGGAGGGCATTGATTGTAGCACCCCCACTACCAACACTTGACTTGGGATCCTCAACCGTTAGTAACAGGACATCTTTATCTATCTGACCCTTTGCTTGGCGAATTTGTAACTCTGGAAAATAAAAACATATCTAATGTCAATCACCACAGCTAAATACCTATTGATGGCAGGTACCTGTCTGTATGGTGTTTGTTACCTGTCTGTATGGTGTTTGTTACCTGTTTGTATGGTGTTTGTCACCTGACTGTATTGTGTATGTTACCTGTCTGTATGGTGTTTGTTACCTGTCTGTATGATATGTGTTACCTGTCTGTATAGTGTTTGTTACCTGTCTGTATAGTGTTTGTTACTTGTTTGTATAGTGTTTGTTACTTGTTTGTATAGTGTTTGTTACCTGTTTGTAAGGTGTTTGTTACCTGTCTGTATGGTGTTTGTTCCCTGTCTATATAGTGTTTGTTACCTGTCTGTAAGGTGTTTGTTACCTGTTTGTATGGTGTTTGTCACATGACTGTATTGTGTATGTTACCTGTCTGTATGGTGTTTGTTTCCTGTCTGTATGATATGTGTTACCTGTCTGTATAGTTTTTGTTACCTGTTTGTAAGGTGTTCGTTTCCTGTCTGTATAGTGTTTGTTACATGTTTGTATAGTGTTTGTTACCTGTCTTTATAGTGTTTGTTACCTGTCTGTGTAGTGTTTGTTACCTGTCTGTATAGCGTTTGTTACCTGTCTGTATAGTGTATGTTACCTGTTTGTATAGTGTTTGTTCCCTGTATGTATAGTGTTTGTTACCTGTCTTTATAGTGTTTGTTACCTGTCTGTAAGGTGTTTGTTACCTGTTTGTATGCTGTTTGTCACCTGACTGTATTGTGTGTGTTACCTGTCTGTATGGTGTTTGTTCCCTGTCTATATAGTGTTTGTTACCTGTCTGTCTAGTGTTTGTTACTTGTTTGTATCGTGTTTGTTACTTGTTTGTATAGTGTTTGTTAACTGTTTGTAAAGTGTTTGTTCCCTGTCTGTATAGTTTTTGTTACCTGTCTGTATGGTGTTCGTTCCCTGTCTGTATAGTGTTTGTCACCTGTCTGTATAGTGTTTGGTACCTGTCTGTATGGTGTTTGTTTCCTGTCTGTATGATATGTGTTACCTGTCTGTATAGTTTTTGTTACCTGTTTGTAAGGTGTTCGTTTCCTGTCTGTATAGTGTTTGTTACATGTTTGTAAGGTGTTTGCTACCTGTCTGTATAGTGTTTGTTTCCTGTTTGTAATGTGTTTGTTACCTGTCTGTATAGCGTTTGTTACCTGTTTGTATAGTGTTTGTTGCCTGTCTGTATAGTGTTTGTTACATGTTTGTATAGTGTTTGTTACCTTTTTGTAAGGTGTTTGTTACCTGTTTGTATGGTGTTTGTTACGTATGATATGTGTTACCTGTCTGTATAGTTTTTGTTACCTGTTTGTAAGGTGTTCGTTTCCTGTCTGTATAGTGTTTGTTATCTGTCTGTATAGTGTTTGTTACTTGTTAGTATGGTGTTTGTTACCTGTTTGTAAGGTGTTTGTTCCCTGTCTTTATAGTGTTTGTTACCTGTCTGTAAGGTGTTTGTTACCTGTTTGTATGCTGTTTGTCACCTGACTGTATTGTGTATGCTACCTCTCTGTATGGTGTTTGTTACCTGTTTGTATGGTGTTTGTTACGTATGATATGTGTTACCTGTCTGTATAGTTTTTGTTACCTGTTTGTAAGGTGTTCGTTTCCTGTCTGTATAGTGTTTGTTATCTGTCTGTATAGTGTTTGTTACCTTTCTGTATAGTGTTTGGTACCTGTCTGTATGGTGTTTGTTCCCTGTCTGTATAGGGTTTGTCACCTGTTTGTATAGTGTGTGTTCCCTGTCTGTATAGTGTTTGTTACATGTTTGTATAGTGTTTGTTACCTGTCGGTATAGTGTTTGTTACCTGTTTGTGTATAGTGTTTGTTACCTGTCTTTATAGTGTTTGTTACCTGTCTGTAAGGTGTTTGTTACCTGTTTGTATGGTGTTTGTCACCTGACTGTATTGTGTGTGTTACCTGTCTGTATGGTGTTTGTTCCCTGTCTATATAGTGTTTGTTACCTGTCTGTAAGGTGTTTGTTACCTGTTTGTATGCTGTTTGTCACCTGACTGTATTGTGGATGTTACCTGTCTGTATGGCGTTTGTTCCCTGTCTGTATAGTGTCTGTTACTTGTTTGTATAGTGTTTTTTCCCTGTTTGTAAGGTTTTTTTACCTGTCTGTATAGTGTTTGTCACCTGTTTGTATATTGTTTGTTCCCTGTCTGTATAGTTTTTGTTACCTGTTTGTAAGGTGTCTGTATAGTGTTTGTTACTTGTTAGTATGGTGTTTGTTACCTGTTTGTATGGTGTTTGTTACCTGTCTGTATGATATGTGTTACCTGTCTGTATAGTTTTTGTTACTTGTTTGTATGGTGTTTGTCACCTGACTGTATTCTGTATGTTACCTGTCTGTATGGTGTTTGTTACCTGTCTGTATGGAGTTTGTTCCCTGTCTGTATAGTGATTGTTACCTGTCTGTATAGTGCTTGTTACCTGTCTGTATAGTGTTCGTTACTTGTTTGTATAGTGTTTGTTAACTGTTTGTAAAGTGTTTGTTCCCTGTCTGTATAGGGTTTGTCACCTGTTTGTATAGTGTGTGTTCCCTGTCTGTATAGTGTTTGTTACCTTTCTGTATAGTGTTTGGTACCTGTCTGTATGGTGTTTGTTCCCTGTCTGTATGGTGTTTGTTACCTTTTTGTATAGTGTTTGTTACCTGTCTGTATAGTGTTTGTCACCTGTTTGTATAGTGTTTGTTCCCTGTCTGTATAGTGTTTGTTACTTGTTTGTATGGTGTTTGTTACCTGTTTGTATAGTGTTTGTTACCTGTTTGTAAGGTGTTTGTTACCTGTCTGTATAGTGTTTGTTACCTGTCTGTATAGTGTTTGTCACCTGTTTGTATAGTGTTTGTTCCCTGTCTGTATAGTGTTTGTCACCTGTTTGTATAGTGTTTGTTCCCTGTCTGTATAGTTTTTGTTACCTGTTTGTATAGTGTTTGTTACCTGTCTGGATAGTGTTTGTTACCTGTTTGTATAGTGTTTGTTACCTGTTTGTATGGTGTTTGTTACCTGTCTGTATCGTGTTTGTTACCTGTCTGTATAGTGTTTGTTTCCTGTTTGTATAGTGTTTGTTACCTGTTTGTATAGTGTTTGTTACCTGTTTGCAAGGTGCTTGCCCATTGTCTGTTGGCACATGTTAGTACAATGGCCGTCCACTTCACCCTCTCAGCCATGTGTTTATTTCTGTAACAGAATTGTCCTGACAATAAACCTTATATCAAACCCAGTTTGTCTCTCAAGTCATGTTGATCTGTCTTTAATCATTTAATCTAAAATCAAAACATTAGTCCTTTTATCAATTTGATTTCAAATATATCTGTTCAATATAAAAAGAAAAGGTTAATTAAACTAAACGAGAAAACAAATGCTCATTTTTTTTTTACTAAATTTAAGAATTACACTTTCAATATTTTGTAAGTGTAATGAAAAGGCCATTTGAATTGTATTTAGTAAAAAAATGATATCATGGTGGGAATTAATTAAAAACGCCACAGCCAATTCTGTCTTTGCGTATTGCAGAATTATATTCACTTATGAGCAGGTATTGATTGTTATGTCATTTGTTTGTGAGAGTAACGTCATTAATTTTTGAGAAAAAAAAACAATTTTCTCACACAAACCAATGACGTAACAATCAATAGCTACTCACAAGAGAAGATAACTCTGCAATACGCAAAGACGGAATAAAGAGGACTGGGTTGCCATCTTGGATTTTCAATGACTCAATAAAAACAGTAACATCGCCTGTTCTGGACCATGAAAGCTTGATTCGTATCAAGCAGGATTACAGTTGGCCTGGTGGAAATTGATTAGATGAAATCATCTCAGCCAATCAGATGACCGACAGTCATCTTTGATTGTGAATTTACTCATTTACCCCTGAAGACACATTTGAACTCAAAGGTTAGAATAGTTCATTATAACAGGGGAGAATGAGTTTATCCAAACAAATAAACTTCATTCGTATCAAGAGCGGAATATTTGCAAGTATGTACCACTGTTATAGATATTAAAGCTGTAAACTTCAAAGTCAATTCACTTGTTTCACCAGTGATCAGACATATAGCCAATTTGAGTTTCTCAAAAGGTCCTGTCACTGGCCTGTGTCCAGCACTTCGTTTGTAAGTATAGGGGCAATATAAAACCATGTGTCAGGTATACCACATACAATGTATATACAGCCCAGTACAATTTACTTATATACCTGCCCATATCTAAAATGTCAGGCCATTGTAATCTACTTCACTGATGTTAAGACACATGCACTAAAAGCTATATTTATGTACATACCAATAGATAAAAAGTCTGTAAGGAAAGCTCTGGTCACATGTAAAATCCTGGTGCGTACACTCTACAACACAATCCAGAATATTACTGTGTTACACTCACTAACACAATCCAGAATATTACTGTGTTACACTCTCTAACACAATCCAGAATATTACTGTGTTACACTCTCCAACACAATCCAGAATATTAATGTGTTACACTCTCCAACACGATCTAAAATATTACTGTGTTATACTCTCTAACACAATGCAGAATATTACTGTGTTACACTCTCTCACACAATCCAGAATATTACTGTGTTACACTCACTAACACAATCCAGAATATTCCTGTGTTACACTCTCTAACCCAATCCAGAATATTACTGTGTTACACTATCCAACACGATCTAGAATATTACTGGGTTATACTCTCTAACACAATCCAGAATATTACTGTTACACTCTCCAACACAATCCAGAATACTACTGTGTTACACTCTCCAACACGATCCAGAATATTACTGTGTTACACTCTCTCACACAATCCAGAATATTACTGTGTTTCACTCTCTAACACAATCCAGAATATAACTGTGTTATACTCTCTAACACAATCCAGAATATTTCTGTGTTACACTCTCCAACACAATCCAGAATGTTACTGAGTTACACTCTCCAACACAATCCAGAATGTTACTGAGTTACACTCTCCAACACAATCCAGAATGTTACTGAGTTACACTCTCCAACACAATCCAGAATGTTACTGTGTTACACTCTCCAACACAATCCAGAAAATTACTGTGTTACACTCTCCAACACAATCCAGAATGTTACTGAGTTACACTCTCCAACACAATCCAGAATGTTACTGAGTTACACTCTCCAACACAATCCAGAATATCACTGTGTTACACTCTCCAACACGATCCAGAATATTACTGTGTTACACTCCACAACACAATCCAGAATATTTCTGTGTTACACTCTCTAACACAATCAAGAATATAACTGTGTTATACTCCACAACTCAATCTAGAATATTACTGTGTTACACTCTCAACACAATCCAGAATGTTACTGTGTTACACTCTCCAACACAATCTAGAATATTTCTGTGTTACACTCTCCAACACAATCTAGAATATTTCTGTGTTACCCTCTCCAACACAATCCAGAATATTACTGTGTTACACTCTCCAACACGATCTAGAATATTACTGTGTTATACTCTCTAACACAATCCAGAATATTACTGTGTTACACTCTCTAACACAATCCAGAATATTACTGTGTTACACTCTCTAACACAATCCAGAATATTACTGTGTTACACTCTCTAACACAATCCAGAATATTACTGTGTTACACTCTCTAACACAATCCAGAATATTACTGTGTTACACTCTCTAACACAATCCAGAATATTACTGTGTTACACTCTCTAACACAATCCAGAATATTACTGTGTTACACTCTCTAACACAATCCAGAATATTACTGTGTTACACTCTCTAACACAATCCAGAATATTACTGTGTTACACTCTCTAACACAATCCAGAATATTACTGTGTTACACTCTCTAACACAATCCAGAATATTACTGTGTTACACTCTCTAACACAATCCAGAATATTACTGTGTTACACTCTCTAACACAATCCAGAATATTACTGTGTTACACTCTCTAACACAATCCAGAATATTACTGTGTTACACTCTCTAACACAATCCAGAATATTACTGTGTTACACTCTCTAACACAATCCAGAATATAACTGTGTTACACTCTCTAACACAATCTAGAATATTACTGTGTTACACTCTCCAACACAATCCAGTTGATTGAGATAATGTTTAGAAGATGCTAATAATAATTGATTCAGACTAAATGCCTGTACATGTCCTTGTATTCTAAAGAAGTTAGGTGAATGAAGCAAAAATTTACCTTCTTTACTCGACTGAAAAGACAAAATTGTTAGTTAGAAGTTCAACGACCGCTACCACTAAAACAGAATGTTGCACATCTAAAGATTTCTTCCTTTTTGATTAAGAATGTCGGCCGTGGTGGCTAAGTGGCTAAGGCATCTGACATTCTGCTACCATTAGCCCTCCACCACTGGGTCGCGGGTTCTAGACCTACATAGGGCAGTATTGTTCATAAGGAGTATCAAACTATGTTTTCATGAAGAATTCTGTAGCAAAATTATGAAAGAAAATTCCCATAACTATATTGTCCCTTTAAGGCAGATGTCTTCGTAAAGAAATGGTCATCAAACAAGTTCAATATATTACATTTGTGTAGTTGAACTTGACTGGATCGATCATCATCGACCAGGTAGACCGTCCATCTAGAGTTCAGAGTGCCCTGAGTTGGAAACCCTGGTCTAGCCGTGCATTTTTCCATCTCCTGTTACTAACGAATATATATATATGAAACATACATATATTCATTCTGCTGATTGAGCTATATAGCTCTAAAGACCCATACTAGGTCTCTTGAGCTATTTTCAAGTGATTTTCTTTTTTAAGGAAAACGAAACAAAATCGCTTTTTAAAGAAGATTGTATCATTAGGTTGATAACAAAAGACATTAATTATAAGTATTCTTTTTAAAATAATGATGTAAAAAAATCGGAAATTTTACATTTATGAAAAATGAAAATAAACATCTAACTGTATGCTTTTTGTGGTCAACATTACCATAATAAACCTTTTTGGTTTTTGCGACTTTGCTTTAATTTAATGAAAATTGAAATTTTAGAAAATATAGCTCAATACAGCTTTAATTTATAGGTAAATATTGCTATATAGGTAGAGTGTACTAGACCTGATAAGGGTCTTTGAANGGGGGGGGGGGGGGGGGGGGGGGATTTAGGGTGACTACAGTATCTTTTATGGGTCGTGCTTGTTGAAACTTACACGGGATACGACAAAATTTTCATTTGCTGTTTGGTTCTCTTACAAAGAAGGGATACATGACAAAACTAGTACGCACGCGAGAATCGAGAAACAATGTGCTACAGAAAAGATGACCATTTCCTCTGGAGTACCATACTAAATATTATTAGAACAACAGCTACAATGTCACACCACGTTTATATCGCCAATTATCCCATGTACTTACTGTTTCTTTATTCTTGTGACGCTGAATTGTTTACTGATACCTTTGTTTTGACGTGCTGGACACAACGTTTACTTCACAGACTGAAACTTACACCGTTCATGTGTCCTACACACGAGTGTTTGTTTACCTTATTTGTAATAATCAGGAGAGTTCCTTTCAAGCCTTTCAAAGAGTTATCGTTCCTATCACATGCAAGATAGGTAAAATATTTCTATATATTACAGAAAATGCTGGCATTACCAAATATTTATTTGAATAAATTTAAAATCAACATATCTTATTTAATCGAGTTTGTAAATATCATTAACTAACAAAGAACTTGATCGCATGTACTTACAACAAATTACGAGTTATCTCCCGTTGAACAATATGTTCACGGGTTTTTTTCCGGCCAAACTTAAATAAAATAATCTAACTTTTCAGACTAAGGCCTATGACCACATTCATGAACACTCCACTTTAAACGATCTGTTTGTCATTCAAACCTTATTTACCCAACACTTCCTAACTCAAACATCGATTTACCCAATACTTCCCAATTCAAACATCGATTTACCCAATACTTGCCAATTCAAACACCGATTTACCCAACACTTCCCAACTCAAACATCGATTTAACCAACACTTCCCAATTCAAACATCTATTTACCCAACACTTCCCAACTCAAACACCGATTTACCCAATACTTTCCAACTCAAACATCGATTTACCCAATACTTTCCAATTCAAACATCGATTTACCAAATACTTCCAAATTCAAACACCGATTTACCCAACACTTCCCAACTCAAACATCGATTTACCCAATACTTTCCAATTTAAACATCGATTTACCCAATACTTCCCAACTCAAATATCGATTTACCAAATACTTCCCAACTCAAACATCGATTTACCCAATACTTTCCAATTCAAACATCGATTTACCCAATACTTCCCAACTCAAACATCGATTTACCCAATACTTCCCAACTCAAACATCGATTTACCCAATACTTCCCAATTCCAACATCCATTTACCCAATACTTCCCAAATCAAACATCCATTTACCCAATATTTCCCAATTGTTTGGGAAAAGAAATTAAAGAAATACAGAAGTTATTGTTATTTGTAGCAAGCAGCACCTGTCAATCCAGTATTCTCAGTTTCAATGTTTTTCGCAGTCATCGTGCCACGTTTTTTGTATATTAAGGTTGACGTCAGCCACGTGCAGAGACCCGTGGTGTGATTGTCTGGAAACGCAGCCAGTTTTTCGCTTATAACCAACCAACCATGCATGCTTCGGCACGAGACTAACGTCAACCTCATTAATATACAAAATAAGTGGCACGATGACTGCGAAAAACTTCTGAAATGGCGTGTGTTTTTGGAGGAAACGGAGATCATGTCTGCGGAATGAGTATTTTATGTGTATAAAGGATTTTTTTTAAAAGAAAAATTATCCATCTGAGCATGTTTCCGTAGAAATGTTGTTTTTGATGCAAGAAAGTTAGGTGGGGTCGACTTTTCGACACCGAAGGCATTATGGTGTCATTTTTACCGAAAGTCTATCTAAGCCCATAAACATGTAAAATTACGCTGAACACATTAGTTTAAGTCCAAAAAAAGCTGTAAAAAATTCGTAGGTCTCTGTGGTACTATTCTCGTCTGTTAAAGTTCTATGTAACAGATCAGACAGAAGACTACTTATACTGAGCGCACAGGGTCCTGAGAATTTGTTCAGTAGGTATGTTTAGACCTAATAATTTGTTACTGCAGGTATTTTTATACCTATCCTCATAAAAAACGAAACAAACATGCGGTAGTAATGCTAACTATAATGACGGTGATCATTTTAGTGTTTATACTAACACTTTACACGCTTTGTATTTATATCTTCTCATTAGAAAAGGACCGCACATACCCTTTATAACATATCCTCAAGTCCCTGTGATTGAACGTAACAGATGCTGACCTAGTTGTCTGGTCTAGCCCATACCAACACTCAACCACGCACCGTTTAGTAACTACGTCATTCCACTGGTGTGTGCAAAACACATGCATTGTCTAAAAGCTCTTCACTCAATTGTAGCATTAACATGAATATATAGCATAGTGGCACACCCTTTGATACTCTCGTGTATTATAGTATTTAGATACCCTCGTGTATTATACCTTTGTGTACAATTTGTGATGATACCCTCGTGTATTATAGTATTTATAGATACCTTTGTGTACAATTTGTGAGGAGACCCTCGTGTACTTTAGTATTTTGATACTCTCCTGTATTATAGTATTTATAGATTCCTTTGTGTACAATTTGTGAGGATACACTCGTGTACTTTAGTATTTTGATACTCTCCTGTATTATAGTTTTTATAGATACCTTTGTGTACAATTTGTGAGGATACCCTCGTGTAGCAAAGTATTAAGATACTTTCGTGTAGTATAGTATTAAGATGCAATTGTTTATCATTGTATTTAGATACCTTTGAATATTATAGTATTTACATTCATTAGTGTGTCATAATTTTCATATTCTCATGTATCTTGATATTTTCATTCCGATGTGTATCAGAAATTAAATACATTCCTGGTGTTTAAATCCCCTCGTGTATCGTAATGTTTGAATCCCCTCGTGTATCGTAGTGTTTAAATCCCCTCGTGTAACGTAGTGTTTAAATACCATCGTGTATCGTAGTGTTTAAATCCCCTCGTGAATCGTAGTGTTTAAATTCCCCTGGTGTATCGTAGTGTTTAGATACCATCGTGTATCGTAGTGTTTAAATAACCTCGTGAATCGTAGTGTTTAAATACCATCGTGTATCGTAGTGTTTAAATACTCTCGTATATCGCAGTGTTTAAATACCATCGTGTATCGTAGAGTTTAAATCCCCTCGTGTATCGTAGTGTTAAAATAACCTCGTGTATCGTAGTGTTTAAATCCCCTCGTGTATCGTAGTGTTTAAATACCATCGTGTATCGTAGTGTTTAAATACCATCGTGTATCGTAGTGTTTAAATTCCCCTGGTGTATCGTAGTGTTTAAATACCCTCGTGTATCGTAGTGTTTAAATCCCCTCGTGTATCGTAGTGTTTAAATACCATTGTGTATCGTAGTGTTTAAATTCCCCTGGTGTATCGTAGTGTTTAAATACCCTCGTGTATCGTCGTGTTTAAATCCCCTCGTGTATCGTAGTGTTTTAATCCCCTCGTGTATCGAAGTTTTTCAATCCCCTCGTGTATCGTAGTGTTTAAATCCCATCGTGTATCGTAGTGTTTAAATCCCTTCGTGTATCGTAGTGTTTAAATCCCCTCGTGTAGCGTGGTGTTTAAATACCATCGTGTATCGTAGTGTTTAAATCCCCTCGTGAATCGTAGTGTTTAAATCCCCTCGTGTATCGTAGTGTTTAAATACCATCGTGTGTTGTAGTGTTTAAATCCCCTCGTTTATCGTAGTGTTTTAATCCCCTCGTGTATCGTAGTTTTTCAATCCCCTCGTGTATCGTAGTGTTTAAATCCCATCGTGTATCGTAGTGTTTAAATACCATCGTGTATCGTAGTGTTTAAATCCCCTCGTGTATCGTAGTGTTTAAATACCATCGTGTATCGTAGTGTTTAAATCCCCTCGTGTATCGTAATGTTTAAATACCATCGTGTATCGTAGTGTTTAAATACCATCGTGTCTCGTAGTGTTTAAATACCATCGTGTATCGTAGTGTTTAAATACCATCGTGTATCGCAATACTTAAGTAGCAACGACCAATGATGTGTGCGTCGCTGTTAGTTTCCGACATCCTGTTGATAAGAAGAGAAAACTTAAATGTGTCCCAATTTTATATTTACTACGTTGTGGTTGATGAAACTCCAATAATTTACATATCGATGACATGTTATTTTCTCCTATTTCAGCATCGCCATTTCCTCGCTAATTTATCATTAAGCGGCAGGTTCCTGAAGTATATGGAATATTACCGTTTAACGACCCGACCTCAATGACAAAGCACTCGCCTGTATCTTGTTTGAAGTTAGTCAATATAAGTCTGCCAACTTGTTGTGTGTTGATATAGATACACAGAAAGGCAGTTCCCATAAGTTCCTGATCCGACCATTCCCATCCTTGGTTGGTTCGGTTTATTGGGGTTTGTGTCTGTTAAATTATTTTTTCGAATGATTATATCATATTACAAATGACAAATTTACTATATCTATGCTGATTATTGTCAAATAATCAAAAGGCCTGATACTGCTAGCTTATAATCTTTGCCCTAATATGTTAACAACATAAATTTATTGTAATATATATGTATAATAATTTTGATAATTGATGTTTATTTGATGATTGTATTGTGCTGCTCTATCATTATAATCTTCATTTTGGAGGAAATAAAGGAGTATATAGTTATTTATGTACACATTAAAATAACGATACCTTTGTACTCTGTTGATTAATTCTTACGTAACTGTTCTGTTTATGTAATCTTCATTTTGGAGGAAATAAAGAGAATAATAATGACAAAGCACTACGCCTGTATCTTGTTTGAAGTTAGTCAATATAAGTCTGCCAACTTGTTCTGTGCCATCCTTGGTTGGTTTGGTTTATTGGGGTTTGTGTCCACCTCTTAATGGCTACGATTA
This sequence comes from Mizuhopecten yessoensis, assembly GCF_002113885.1. NCBI lineage: Eukaryota > Metazoa > Mollusca > Bivalvia > Pectinida > Pectinidae > Mizuhopecten > Mizuhopecten yessoensis. The sequence continues at coordinate 233,499 of NW_018408772.1, read as the reverse complement.
TTTAAGGACGTACCTCCGTGTTTGTAATGCATGCCTGTGTGCTGGAGCGGAACATTGGTAGTATATTGCCAATCGTAGAGTGCTACCTCACTGAAATACCATACAGAAAACAAAGTAAGCCCCTAACCTCAATCCACCCCATCTCCTTTTCGAAATCCCGAACTTATGACTCCTCTGATTAGACTTATTTCTTTTTATATCAGAAAGGAATGAACCGTTCCCGAACCTAGATAAGGATGCGCTGACCACAAACATCCTAGGTTTCTCCGATTGTGACCCCTTCCTGATCGACCAAATATTAACCATTGCTACCGAACGACTCCGTATTTGAGACCATTATTGGATGTTAAAGGTAACGATACCCGGGAATACGTTCCCGAGCGACTCTGTGAAATTAAAAAGTTACATATATCAGAAACAATAAGAGCTTAATTGAATTATCTGTACCGTTTGCTCGCGAACTTCCTAATCGGGGAAATGAAGAATTTAAAAATATAATAACCGATTATTTTTCGGCATCAAAAATGTTATGTAAGTGATAGAAATGTATTTCTTAGCTTGAAGCCAACGTACGTTGTTTACGTAAGAACCGCTTCAGAGTAGCCGCGCAGTGAGAAGGAAAGAGTGTTTTCTTCAACTTCCTCTAAGTACACGTCACCTCAGAAGTGGCACTTCTTTTACACTGTTGGGTCATGCGCTAAATCGTTACTCTCCCTGAATTATTTCGAAAACCCCCAAGCATTTTGAACAAACTGACATCTTGATGTTCGTTGAAGTACGTCAGTCTCTATTGTATTTACATTTTAAGGGAGATGGCTTAATATAAGATTCAAAATCTTGTTACCTGATCCTATTTCTGTTTATGCGTGTACTTGTAATAAATATATGACGAATGCAATATAAAATTTAGAAATATATATATTGTCTAAACCAAAACTGACTTCAAACCTAAGAATCTGATGGTAAGTCTATAAAATACAAACACCGTAAGATTAAAGAGACCACATAGATAATAGGCTTTATATAAGAACATTTCCTGTACACCGAGTATCAGGTTACTGAGCGTTATTTCAGCTACTTTCAATAAGACCTTCTATCTAGTCAATGTTATAGCTGCGCATGTCCCTCTGACAGTGTCTATTTCCGGAACTGTTCACTTTTTACCAATTAAAGGTTTAGTTCGATTCTGGGTTTAGTTTTTGTATGACAGGCAGGTTCTCTCTATGAACATCAACCCAATAACTTTTATATCATTAGTTATCTCTATTGCGAATCATGATACGTGTTCGTGTATCGGTATTAGGTAGGATTTCACTGTTGTCGTTAAGACATATTTCAATAAATTTTGCCTACTCTTTATTCTATTTGATAACAAATATATATCTGTAACCCTGGTAAATACTAGCCGCAATATATCGCTCAGGTATAGAGAACTCTCTTTAGCTCGATCGGTTGAGCGTTAGACTAGTAACCCAGAGGTCCCGGGTTCGATCCCATGCGGTGATTTATATTTAATTAATCATGCGCTCTGTTATACATATCAACAAAAAATCACGAAATCACGAGTACACTTTGAAATGTGAGGTTGGGATTTTGAAACGAATTAACAACATTGTGTCACTTGTCCTACCTTTTAACGTTTTATTTACCAGTTCTAGGTTTCATTGCAGCTAGAAAAGCAACGGACAGAAATGCTTAAAATCAAAATTATACTGGATACCATCCTGTAGGATTTTGTGGAGAACTTTCCGGCTGCATTTTCTACTATATTTATGTAGGTTATGTCCCCTAGTTTGAAACTTGAATCAGAGTTTAGAGTGAGTGTAAGGGACGACAACTCTAGGTAGAGCTTGGTGATCAACAGTATAGGAGTCTGTTAATTGTTTCTGAATTAGTCAATATAAAACAGAGACAGACTAATTTATAATCAGCAGGAGGCCATATCAACGATCGTTTTATACACAGTCTCCTTTATCGTACACAAAAACAATCCAGCGTAGTCATTACAACTTACGATGGACAGTATATATTGTGTTACAGTTTATTTTAAATCTGAAGTTACAGTTTAAACCAATACCGTAATCTGGCGTGGTTTTATTTTTTGTATGTGTCATATTTGTCGGTCAAAGGCTCTATAGAGTTTGATTAACAACAAGTTTGATTAACAACAAGTGGGCGCTTAGATGCAGCCGTATAATTTAAATTCAGCTGATTTCAAAAGCAACACTTCCGTTAGAGGAGGCGATCGCGTTATACACGAGGAAATTTGGGTCATAGCACGTCTCTGTCAGAATCGGTCAACCATCCCAGGTGCATGAACCTGTCTTGGCTTCACGCCTGTCTGGTTTTCATTCATAAATATTTGAGTAGTAAATAGCTACCTCGCTGTGCACTGCGTAGTGATACGTACGGTGATTTTATAGCCGTCGGCACGGAATGCTGTAGAGCAGCTCATTAGCATTTTTAGCATGAATGGGCATACACCCATCCATAACAGCTCCAGGCGTCACCAGGAGGTCAAATATTTTGACACAGTGCGTACACTGAGTCGTGTCGATGACCGCGACGAATGGTCAGTGTAGGTTAATAAACACAGCTTTAGATCTCTGGTATCGAGACTGGCTTCCAGTCCATAGGATTACTCCGGGCCTACAAGCTTCCGTCGGCTGCTACAATTGGGCGCAGTGCCGTGAGACTGGGCAAGTAGTTTCCTGACATTCACTATAAAGTAAAACAATGCGAAAAACATATACACAAAGTAAATAATACTAATAACCATAGGACTTCTCCTCGGTTCAAAAGAAAGCCCAGCTGAATGTATATATTTTATTGCTATTTATAATTTTTTGTGCCAAAAAATTACTTCTCCTGAAGACTTCGGCAATGCTACCTGGCCATAAGCTCGTTTGGCTGGGGTCCTACAGAGCTTGCGAACAGCAATGACCTTGACTTACATTGTTTAAATAACGGCCTTAACCTAATTTTAAGATAACATAGAGCAACGTTAAAAGACCAAAAGTGCTGCAGAAAAGATATTTGGCAAACAGCTTGTTCGGATGGAGTTCTACAGACTATATCGAACAGCAACGACCTTAAAATGCCTTACGTTTTATTTTAAAATTTTACATTCTAAAATGTCGGTTCCTGCGCTTACATTGTTCAGGATTAAATACAACGTGTATAGATAGGGAAATAATGGGAGTAGCATATACACGGGAGCAGCAGCAGCACATACACGGGAGGAGCAGCACATACATGGGAGCATCAGCACATACACGCTAGCATCAGCACATACACGCTAGCATCAGCACATACACGGGATCAGCAGCGCATACATGGAATCAGCAGCACATACATGGAATCAGCAGCACATACATGGGATCGGCAGCACATACACGCTAGCATCAGCACATACACGGGAGCAGCAGCACATACACGGGATCAGCAGGACATACACGCTAGCATCAGCACATACACGGGATCAGCAGCGCATACATGGAATCAGCAGCACATACATGGAATCAGCAGCACATACATGGGATCGGCAGCACATACACGCTAGCATCAGCACATACACGGGAGCAACAGCACATACACGCTAGCATAAGCACATACACGCGAGCATCAGCACATACACGGGACCAGCAGCACATACACGGGAGGAGCAGCACATACACAGGATCAGCAGCACATACACGGGAGGAGCAGCACATACACGGGATCAGCAGCACATACACGGGAGGAGCAGCACATACACGGGATCAGCAGGACATACACGCTAGCATCAGCACATACACGCTAGCATCAGCACATACACGGGATCAGCAGGACATACACGCTAGCATCAGCACATACACGGGAGCAGCAGCACATGCACGGGATCAGCAGCACATACACGGGATCAGAAGCACATACACGGGATCAGCAGCACATACACGTGATCAGCAGCACATACACGGGATCAGCAGCACACACACGGGATCAGCAGCACATACACGGGATCAGAAGCACATACACGGGATCAGCAGCACATACACGGAATCAGCAGCACATACACGGGATCAGCAGCACATACACGGCAGGAGCAGCACATACACGGGATCAGCAGCACATACACGGAATCAGCAGCACATACACGGAAGGAGCAGCACATACACGGGATCAGCAGCACATATATGGAATCAGCAGCACATACACGGGATCAGCAGCACATCCACGCTAGCATCAGCACATACACGGGATCAGCAGCACATACCCGGGATCAGCAGCACATACACGGGATCAGCAGCCCATACACGCTAGCATCAGCACATACACGGGAGCAGCAGCACATGCACGGGATCAGCAGCACATACACGGGATCAGAAGCACATACACGGGATCAGCAGCACATACACGGCAGGAGCAGCACATACACGGGATCAGCAGCACATAAACGGGATCAGCAGCACATACACGGGATCAGCAGCACATACATGGAAGCAGCAGCACATACACGGTACAGCAGCACATACCCGGGATCAGCAGCACATACATGGAATCAGCAGCACATACATGGAATCAGCAGCACAAACACGCTAGCATCAGCACATACATGGAATCAGCACCACTTACACGGGATCAGCAGCACATCCACGCTAGCATCAGCACATACACGGGATCAGAAGCACATACACGGGATCAGCAGCACATACACGGAAGGAGCAGCACATACACGGGATCAGCAGGACATCCACGGTAGCATCAGCACATACACGCTAGCATCAGCAAATACATGGAATCAGCAGCACAAACACGGAAGGAGCAGCACATACACGGGAGCATCAGCACATACACGCTAACATCAGCACATACATGGAATCAGCAGCACATACACGGTACAGCAGGACATACACGGGATCAGCAGCACATTCACGGGATCAGCAGCACATTCACGCTAGCATCAGCACATACACGGGATCAGCAGCACATACATGGAATCAGCAGCACATACACGGTACAGCAGCACATACACGGGATCAGCAGCACATACACGGGATCAGCAGCACATACACGGGATCAGCAGCACATACACGCTAGCATCAGCACATACACGGGATCAGCAGCACATACACGCTAGCATCAGCACATACACGGGATCAGCAGCACATACACGCTAGCATCAGCACATACACGGGATCAGCAGCACATACACGCTAGCATCAGCACATACACGGGATCAGCAGCACATACACGCTAGCATCAGCACATACACGGGATCAGCAGCACATACACGCTAGCATCAGCACATACACGGGATCAGCAGCACATACACGCTAGCATCAGCACATACACGGGATCAGCAGCACATACACGCTAGCATCAGCACATACACGGGATCAGCAGCACATACACGCTAGCATCAGCACATACACGGGATCAGCAGCACATACACGCTAGCATCAGCACATACACAGGAGCAGCAGCACATACACGCTAGCATCAGCACATACACGGGATCAGCAGCACATACACGCTAGCATCAGCACATACACGCTAGCATCAGCACATACATGGAATCAGCAGCACATACATGGGAGCAGCAGCAGCACATACACGCTAGCATCAGCACATACACGCTAGCATCACCACATACATGGAATCAGCAGCACGTACATGGAATCAGCACCACATACACGGGATCAGCAGCACATACACGCTAGCATCAGCACATACACGGGATCAGCAGCACATACACGCTAGCATCAGCACATACACGCTAGCATCAGCACATACACGCTAGCATCAGCACATACACGCTAGCATCAGCAGCACATACATGGAATCAGCAGCACGTACACGGGAGCATCACCATATACATGGTGTTGCTGCACGAAGAGTGTCTTCAAGAAGAGTCCCCTGTATCCCTCAAAGTCTCATACGTGTGTCTTCAGTCCATTGAACCCCAGTAGTAATGAGTATAGGATGAACAGAACACGTTATTGTTGTGTCTAGCCCCAGAGTATAATCGCAATGTTAGCTTATGTTGACAGCAGGCGTGTGTGATCACGGAAGGTCAAGGCGAGTTTAGATTGTGTTTACTGCCGAAACAACATGTTTGACTACGTGAGGTTTGTGCTTACTTACTGTTAGGCACTAATTGATCTAAATGTGTCCTCATTGGTTTCCGTTATAGCTAGGGCTAGGGCTACAGAAGGTATTTTGATCAGCAATTACAAATTCCATTTTAAATTGAATTTTCATTGTTTGATATTTCAAAACAATTGATAATCTCTACCAGAGATGTCGTTCCCTACGCCAAGATTCTTAGCAAAACCGATATTAGACATTTATGCGACTTCTCCTTCTTCTTACTTGCTTACTTCTTCTCCAGGAATCCTAACAAGATATAAAACATGAATTTGTGTCTTTATCCTCATTTGATGTATAAAAAATCGTTATATACAATGTACATTATTCAAATTTTGGCGAAAACCTTTCTATATGTAACAGGATGATATAAAGTAACCATATTAAAACTGTAGCGAAAACATAAAGGAAAAGATCAAACTTAACTTAGACCGTTCGACTCTGTCTAGGGTGTTAGGATGAAATTCTGGGAAGAGCGTTCGACTCTGTCTAGATTTCGGGTAAAACTCTGGGTAGAGCGTTCGACTCTGTCTAGAGTTCGGGTAAAATTCTTGGTAGAACGTCCGACTCTGGCTAGGGTTAGGGTAAAACTCTTGATAGAGCGTTCGACTCTGGCTAGGGTTAGGGTATAACTCTGGGTAGGGTGTTCATCCCTGGCTAGGGTTAGGGTAAAACTCTGGGTAAAGCGTTCGACTCTGTCAAGAGTTCGGGTAAAACTCTGGGTAGAGCATTCGACTCTGGCTAGGGTTAAGGTATAACTCAGGGTAGAGCATTCGATTCTGGCTATGATTAGGGTAAAACTCTAGTTAGAGCGGTCGACTCTGGCTAGGGTTAAGGTATAACTCCGGGTAGAGCAATCGACTCTAGCTAGGGTTAGGGTAAAACTCTAGTTAGAGCGGTCGACTCTGGCTATGGTTAAGGTTAAACTCTAGTTAGGGCGGTCGACTCTGGCTAGGGTTAGGTATAACTCAGGGTAGAGCATTCGACTCTGGCTATGGTTAGAGTAAAACTCTAGTTAGAGCATTCGACTCTGGCTAGGGTTAGAGTAAAACTCTCGTTAGAACGGTCGACTCTGGCTAGGGTTAAGGTATAACTCTGGGTAGCGCATTCGACTCTGGCTAGGGTTAGAGAAAAACTCTGGGTAGAGCGGTACCCTCAATACCTCTAAGTGACAGCTCAGGTCATTTAAGGACGTGCCTCAGTGTGTACAATGTATGCGTGCATGTGTGTATGTGTGCTGGAGACACGGTATGTTGGTGTAATTGCCTCCTTGTGATAGCGCGGATCTGATGCCGACGTTATAGTGTTATCTCACTGAAATACCATGCCGAAGGCACCCAGTACAGCATTCCGCCTGGTCGCATGTTGTCATTCCCCGAAATGCTAATCGTTAAGCAGGGAATAACAACTACCATTTTTAAGGACTTTGTTATGTCCCGGCCTGGGGACAGAATCCATTGCCTTCCTCACCTGAGCGAACGTTCAACATTAAAGCCAAAGGTGAGGTATTGCCAATCAAGGCGCCAGGTAATAATAGGTATTTACAAAAAGAAAGAAATATAAATTCTAAATATTGCAATGGGTGCAGTAAATTTATTTTGGTCGCTTTTGTGTCCCCAAGAAGAGGACACAAAAGCAAATCTCCAATTCTGCATGGGGTTCCCTCATTAGTCGCCCGTTACGATAAATGCAGTGGGAACAGCAGGTATATTCTTTTCTGGACCCCCGACCTGCAGGGGTGATTTTGTGAAAGAAAATATTTTTTATAAAGGAATGCTTACCATTTTCTTTTTACTATTTTCACTTTGTCTTCAAAGTTGTAGCTCTTTACAAAAGGCTTAACAAAATTGATTGATTTATTGATTTACTTCCGGTTTTCTAGGCAGTGAAAAACACTTCAAAATGTTAATCACAAGACGGTAAACAATGTCCATCACTGGTTGTATATGAACTCAATTAATCCATTCATTATCACGTGTTCCTTTAGGTATCCAAATAACCTTTTGAGCATCATTTGTAAACTAAAAAGAAAACCAATCGGTGAGGAAATCTTTATTAATGCCTTATAAAGCTAGTAACGAATCTGTGTAGAGTCCGTTAATTGACTGACGTCATCAATGTGTAGAGTCCGTTAATTTACTGACGTCATCAGTGTACGTCATTACACCAGAGATGTGTACAACACATTGGTGAATGCGCGTGCCAATGTTGTTCACGTATTTCCACAGTCTTTGATTTTATAGCAGATGTCGGTTTTATATAGACCTGCTGAAATATAAATAAACATGTCAGAAAAATCAATCAACTCCCACCTATTTACCCTAACCTAGCTAGGTGTTGTATTGTGTCGCGAACTGATCGATTTCTGATGAATCCACAAACGATTTCCGTGTAATTCCAGTTAATTAGGAATGCTACAACGAGCCGCGCACCTGTCGACCCCGACCAACGCCTGGACAGTATTCGTCCCCAATATTGTTACCTTCTGTCAATAGTCACCCAGTACAGGTAATCAATCTGTCATATACAATGTATATAGGGAATTACCAATCAATCAATCAATCAATATTTTATTATAGTGTCACGCATCATAAATTCACAAACAATCATTCATAAAATATCTTATACAGCGAGTTTATAATAGATGCCCAGCCGATATCGGCTTGCACATCATGTGTAAAATGAAAGTGCAGACCTAGCATATATGCATATATAATATCCTCATAGAGTATTGCATGTACAAACTGATAGAATAGTAGAATCGCATATCTTTCTTCATTACATTACAGTTAAGTTAATATTATTTCCAGAAACCAATATATCACCTAAGGATGTGAGTTCCCTATCCCATTCGTCCTCCATTTTACAAAAACTGAGATGATTATAGAGAAGATCTTTGGTTATTAACACTGATTCTGAAATAGAACTACAATTGTTTATAGAGAAGATCTTTGGTTATTAACACTGATTCTGAAATAGAACTACAATTGTTTATAGAGAAGATCTTTGGTTATTAACACTGATTCTGAAATAGAACTACAATTGTTTATAGAGAAGATCTTTGGTTATTAACACTGATTCTGAAATAGAACTACAATTGTTTATAGAGAAGATCTTTGGTTATTAACACTGATTCTGAAATAGAACTACAATTGTTTATAGAGAAGATCTTTGGTTATTAACACTGATTCTGAAATAGAACTACAATTGTTTATAGAGAAGATCTTTGGTTATTAACACTGATTCTGAAATAGAACTACAATTGTTTATAGAGAAGATCTTTGGTTATTAACACTGATTCTGAAATAGAACTACAATTGTTTATAGAGAAGATCTTTGGTTATTAACACTGATTCTGAAATAGAACTACAATTGTTTATAGAGAAGATCTTTGGTTATTAACACTGATTCTGAAATAGAACTACAATTGTTTATAGAGAAGATCTTTGGTTATTAACACTGATTCTGAAATAGAACTACAATTGTTTATAGAGAAGATCTTTGGTTATTAACACTGATTCTGAAATAGAACTACAATTGTTTATAGAGAAGATCTTTGGTTATTAACACTGATTCTGAAATAGAACTACAATTGTTTATAGAGAAGATCTTTGGTTATTAACACTGATTCTGAAATAGAACTACAATTGTTTATAGAGAAGATCTTTGGTTATTAACACTGATTCTGAAATAGAACTACAATTGTTTATAGAGAAGATCTTTGGTTATTAACACTGATTCTGAAATAGAACTACAATTGTTTATAGAGAAGATCTTTGGTTATTAACACTGATTCTGAAATAGAACTACAATTGTTTATAGAGAAGATCTTTGGTTATTAACACTGATTCTGAAATAGAACTACAATTGTTTATAGAGAAGATCTTTGGTTATTAACACTGATTCTGAAATAGAACTACAATTGTTTATAGAGAAGATCTTTGGTTATTAACACTGATTCTGAAATAGAACTACAATTGTTTATAGAGAAGATCTTTGGTTATTAACACTGATTCTGAAATAGAACTACAATTGTTTATAGAGAAGATCTTTGGTTATTAACACTGATTCTGAAATAGAACTACAATTGTTTATAGAGAAGATCTTTGGTTATTAACACTAATTCTGAAATAGAACTACAATTGTTTATAGAGAAGATCTTTGGTTATTAACACTGATTCTGAAATAGAACTACAATAGTTTATAGAGAAGATCTTTGGTTATTAATACTGATTCTGAAATAGAACTACAATAGCTATAGTTTATAGAAAAGATCTTTGGTATTTAATACTGATTCTGAAATAGAACTACAATAGCTATAGTTTATAGAAAAGATCTTTGGTTATTAATACTGATTCTGAAATAGAACTACAATAGTTTATAAGTTCAACTACCTGATGGTATCCTCCATTGCAAGTTATGTGAAATCGATTATGAAAACATTGTATTGCTTTGGGGCAGTTTTGTCGATATGAAAAATGGTTAAAGTGTTACGTAATTAAACATATGTATATTTATTTGAGATTTAAGTACTCTTGTCACATTGCTTAAATTTTGGTCATATACAATGTATTTCATACTTATTTTTGTACATATGCGTATTTAATTACAAAGTGGCCATTCATTAACCTTACATGCATACATGTTCTTGTAACTCTCTAGATTGGAGGAAATAAAGAAATTACAATATAAATATAAGAACAAGTCCGTCTGTATTTGGAGTTTGGTGATGACGTCATACAACTATTTGCTCTACCTGTGTTGTACTGTCTGTGTACAAAGCGAACACAGGCCAGGTAGACTGTACCAGGAACTAACACGTGTATTTCTGTGCTAAACCGACACGTGTCCCAGTCATAAGGAAATACAGAATAAAAAGGCAGTGCTCCCGAAATAAGACTTTGAATTGCGTATCGTCTTAAATAAACATACTAATTTCTGACCGTGGAGTGTATCACTGTGTCAGCGAGCACTCGTGGACCACGTGGCGGTACGGTGGGGTCTATGATCGTCCGGATATTTACCCCAATGGTCACAAGTCATAGACCAGTTAGAAAGTCATTTTACATCAAAAAAGTTGTTACAGTTATAAACTATAGGGAGTAATTAGCTATTGAATAAACATTTGTTTTATACTTTTGTCTTAAGCAGGGACATGCAAAGCCATACGTCTCTGGCTTAAGTAGTACTATGCACGATGATCGCAGCTCGATTAATAAAAAAAACATGAGAAACTAGATCGGCGAATAAAATTTAGTTTCTATGATCAGAGACATATAAAGCGTCCCTGTGTGACTCAAACATATACCGAGATCTGACCTTCAATCAGAGACGTATATATACATGTATACTATACTGTCTCTGCTTCAATACAAACTGAGGGGTCACTTGAAGGACTTTGACATTTTGTCCTGGTGATTTCCATGAATCAATAGTTGATGCAATAGTTAGTGTTTCATTCAATCTCAAGACTGGATACAAAAAAAACTGGTCACGATTCCAAATAATTCATGAGAAAATTGTTGGACATCTTGGCTCCATGCGTATTCCATTTTTGTATAATTTGATCCGATCTGGTCTGTATACTTGTAAATATCGTGTACGAGTCACTAGCTCATAAAAAGCATGTATAGACAGGTATGTGTGACATATATATACACACACACAGTTCTGTCGATGTGTGACATATATACACACACAGTTCTATCGATGTGGAATACCACTTAGCCCTATATACAACTTAGGGACGTATACATGTATACGTCTCTTAATTATAAGTTACTGTTGTCCAGTTTCATCACGTGCATGGCTGGGTAGATTATATGATATCCCTCTAAATCAATAATGTACCGAGTTAACGTCGGCATCGCGCCATATTATATTTATAGTGGTGATTGTATACCCGTGTGGTATATTACCTACTCTCTCTATATATATACTGATATGCGTTTCTTTGTCTCCCCCATGTATTCAAACGTCTATACATGTTGTTTACTCCTTGTTGTCGGGCCAGACAGGTTGGTCAGTGGTTAAACTGTATCCGTTGTAAACAAGTACTTGTTTTTGTCGATACTTCAATATAATTATGATTCACGTTATTTACCAGTTCATCCAAACAAGCCTGAGCGCTGTCAGCCAATCATATCGTGCTGCGTAAATGTAAACACGCGAGTAGGGCATGTTTGGCGCAGCCGTATATTATCCCCAGGTTCATAACAAATATTTACGTTATAAAAAACATCACACAAAATACTCACATAATATGCAACAAATTTAAGGAAACAAAGATGATATGTATTTTAGTGAATTCAGATTTAAAATGTTCTATATTTTCAGGAAACATGAAGAACTATTTTTTCTCGCGGAGTGTTTCCGACCTCTGAGCGACACAACAACAAAGACTGAGTTCATTCAAATCACTGGTAAACAAGCGACGTGTTGTTGTTGTTCGAGAGAGACGACGGTAGAAGGTCTTCATCAGTCCAGAGAAATACGATAGTGAAAGATGCGTCTCCCAACTGAAATTAATAACGTCGAACCAACCGATGATGTGGTACCAGTCGATTTGGATGCCTTGATAGGAAAACTGAAGGAAAACCTGACTGTGAAATCTTGTTGTCGTGAAAAGGTAGAGCGACAACATAATGTACGCCCGTCACCATATTGTATTCCTCGCAAAACATCAACAACGCTACCTAATAGGACTTTACAACCATCAGGTGCGGCTGGAAACCTTTACAGTTCTCAGGGATTTATCAAATGCTCAAAGTGCTTTCAGAGACAATGTAAGTGCAGCTATACGGAGGGCAGTTCTATTATGATTCTCAAACAGCTACTACGCGAACAGACCTTGATTCAGGAGGCTGTCCGGCGGATACAAAGTAGGACTGATAATAACGGGGAGCACGTGCTCTTTAGACCGTGTTCTCCTGTGGGGCACGAATCGGATTGGCATAGCGAGGGGTTTACAACTCGCCATACAAGTTACGAAAGCGAAATTGGGACGCCGCTGGAATCGGACATTGACTCGTGAAACTTTGCAAATTTTAGTAACTAACAAATTGCGTGTCTGTGACGTATGCAACCAACTTCATTTGTTAGTCGTGTGTGAATGGACAGAAGCAGCACAAATTATCTCGTCTCTTAACTTCTCTGCCACCGCACTGCCGTATTGGCACGGACTTCGATCTCTTTCAATTACATGGTATTAGTGACCGGTTATCTCGTATGTATACGTCTCTGCTCCTACTTACTAAGTTAATTGAAGCCAAAGTAAACGGTATATTTCAACAGGAACAAGGAACTATTAGACTCGCCACACTATGAACAGAAAGTATATGGTTTTGTGTGGAATGTGGGATAGGCTTAACAGTGGAGGAAGTATTATTGATTACATTAAGCTATAAATAGTCGTGGATCGGACGATATATTTCTCAGGTAAACTACACCACGTAGCGGAGGGATACATGTAGTCTGGGTCGCTCAGAAGGTCGCCTGGAGATCTATGGTGACCCACATACCGCTTGTTTGTAAACACAAGTCCCAGGTCAGTGCGCACGCTCTTTGTATGTTGAAGCACCCTCGGGCGGTTCAATCTGCGACACATCGGAAAGGAAACCTGTTTCCGGTGTGATAATAAACTGGACTTGAAGAACAAAGGACTTTATTGAATCTCCACGTGACTAACGGCTCGTTATATAATATATGGGAATATTAATCGGGATGGAGTGATTTTATTATTATATTTATTTTAAAACGAACGATAGTGCTTTTAGGTTCCAATAGTACTCCTGATGAATTTACCAGTTGTAGTTTACATTGTCTTTAACTGTATACTATAAATAATGACGCTAATTTACCCAATGGTGGAGAGAGAGGTGTGACGTTATTGTGACAGGATGTTTGTGTATGTGACGGGAGGGATGTAAGGATCCAAGTAATGTGACGTTATTGTGATAATGTATGTGGTAGATTGATGGATGAGTGTGATGGTCACTAGTGGTCAGCGATACTGTCTGGTCACATGGTGCTTTGTCTCGTGATAGTATTTTTTTTTTACAATTTTGTTATACCTCATTAAAATGTGGTACAATGTAAATTATGTGTTTGTTATCTTTAGTTTTCTTTGTTTACGACCCATCTACACGGACTTGATACGGATAAAACACAGGGACATGAATGATATGAAAGCTTTATTGAAATTCGTTATAGTTACAAACGACAAAACATAAGCTCTGAGGAGCTTTTAACCGAATACATTACAACAACATGAAAACAAAATCATGCAAGCAAACTAAAAAATAGAGAAAGCACACATAAAAGTAAGCAAGCACTAAAAATGGCAGAGCAATTTATGCAAGCATATGCAATAAAAAAGGACAATAATAATACCGGCCGCCTGCTTCGAAGGCCGGAGTGTTAACCACTCGACCAATCCGCCCATAAACATAAAGGTGCCAGCTTATTAACAATTCTAAAAGTTTCAATTGCCATTGTTCGCATTCTTCTGACTTGCAGAGAAGGCATCTTCGCTTTTTCTTGCACTTTTTATATATTATTTTTAGAAGAATTGTTCTCTGTGCAAAAATGCCATGCCAAAGGGCAAAAGTTAAAATTACTTAATATGAATGAATGACAGATGGTTAATTTACTCGGTCAAATCACACGACATATGTATATGTAGACAGTTTACATTCAGTTTACAGTTTAAGCTAAAAGTCTATTCAAGCCTCTTCAAGACAAAAAAAGAAAACTATAAAGGGACTTTTATATCAACACTTGGTAACCTCCCCCGGGCACCCTCCGGTGATGTCCAACAGTCGGAAGGATAGGTCCAAACAAAGACGTATGTATCGTCTCTGGTCCTAACATGTTCCTACAATTGATTCTCGGGTCCCTGTGATATAGACCGCGTGTATAAGTACATCTCGGGTCCCTGTGAAATAGACCACGTACATCTCTGGTTCCTGTTATATAGACCACGTGTATTAGTACATCTCTGGTCCCTGTGATATAGACCACGTACATCTGGGGTCCCTGTGATATAGACCACGTGTATTAGTACATCTCGGGTCCCTGTGATATAGACCACGTGTGTTAGTACCTCTCGGGTCCCTGTGATATAGACCACGTGTATTAGTACCTCTCGATTCCCTGTGATATAGACCACGTGTATTAGTACCTCTCGGGTCCCTGTGATATAGACCGCGTGTATTAGTACCTCTCGGGTCCCCTGTGATATAGACCACGTGTATCATTAGTACATCTCTGATCAGATGTATCTTATATAATGTTCCAAATTCTCTGTTACCAGTGACGTAATATATATACACAAAACATAAATATTATACATATACATTTACACAAGGATAACGGAATAATAGATGCTATTATGTTAAAATACAAACGAATGCTGTTTTCACAGAAACACATGCCATTGGACGATTGAGGGCAGTGGCAGGCTCTTCTTCAAGATACCGCAAACAATACACGTTTATATACTGTACCGCGACTTCAATCTTCTCTACACTAAAACACAATACAATACATTGTAGATGAGATATTAAGCCACGACATGGGCGGATCGCCGAGAGCCAGATAACGGACACCTACGTACGTTATTAAGCCCAAGGGCTATGTCACCTTACCAATCAATCTATCAATGTTTTATTAGAGTGTCGGACATCGCTTGTTGTAAAGACATTGGTAAAATATCAGTACAGCGAACAGGGACCTGACCAATGGGTAAAAACCTTTAGAACTACAAGTTGCACTGTAAGTTACTTAGCCGAGTGTCATGATATTTGTCTGGTGAATATTAGGCATAGAGTGATAGAAAGTTTCCTCATAAAAATAACCTTGACTTAACTTAAAATATTCAAGCACCATTTCTGAAGAACCACAGAGTCTAGTCATACTTGGGTATGACCAGCAATGTGAACATTTTCCCTAACATATTGGGTTTAGGTCAACATTTACTACTGGCCAAGTTCAAAGGTTAACAGGGCCTGTATTTGGTAAAGGCTGTAAGAATTTCCCCCTAAGTTCCATAAGGCCCAGGGTCATGATTGGTAGGGCGAAGCCTTTATTTCTTAGTCATTGGAAAGAACTTTGATATGGTTGGTATACCCATTTAGTAACAGGTTACAATATTATATATATATACTTGCCTGGCATGAAGTATACAACACAAGCATGCTGTCATTTAGCTTGGGTCAGGCTTTACCGTTTGGTTTCTCGGGATTCCGTTCTGACCATTACATTGAAAATATTGAGACTTCAATCCAATCCTTTAACTTCTTACACATACAAACACACATGGATTTCAATCAGATTTGCTATTATGAATAACCCTTTGATCCAGGCACGTGTCAAAAATAGGGAAACATTTGCAATGCTACTTTTAATAGAATATTTGATCACGATTATTTAAATAACCCGATAAACGATACAGGTCCCTCTTGTTTTACCTTAGCATATAAATGTATTTCCTGTCTAAACCCCTAAAGCTTTACTCTCTACACATCGGGACCAAACATTATGTCAAACCAACTCTAACAACTGTTTAGGTCCCTGTGCGCTACACGTGTAAAAATGAATGCACTGCCAAAGGTCCCGATTAGGTTTTTCTAGGAAGACAACTCTCATCCAGATCAAAATGATTGTCAAATGTAAAATAAATGAAACAGAAAGAAATAAGTGTAGAATTATTAATTGTTTTTGCTCTCTTTGTATGGAATTTTGTGTCCTGTTTGCTTTTAGCTTGTAGATGATCATATTTATCCATACAGTTTCAATAATACACATATGCTATACTGATACGGGTCACAACATACATGTGTGTTGTGACCCGTATCAGTATAGCATATGTGTATTTCAGACATTTGTAACGTGACCATGTGCTTAGAGTTTTATAAAAAAAAAAACCGTCTCTGCATAGTTGCATAAACATTGGGTTAAACGTTCAAAGAATTCTGCTGGTTAATTCCAAAAGGATGGAGTCTCTTTGACCGATCTTTATTAAGCTATGGAGAAATATTTTGCACCCCGTCGTCGGTGTGACGTTACCGTGCGCCAATAGGAACTGCTGCTAAACGTTTTACTTGGAGCAATACACACTACAGCACCCTGTGTCTGGGGTATCATAAACACGACAACACCCTGTATCTGGGGTATCATTAACACTACAGCACCCTGTATCTGGGGTATCATTAACACTACAGCACCCTGTGTCTGGGGTATCATTAACACGACAACACCCTGTATCTGGGGTATCATTAACACTACAGCACCCAGTATCTGGGGTATCATTCTGTCACACAGCACTCTGTCCTGTATCTGGGGTATCAGTAACACTACAGCACCCTGTATATGGGGTATCAATAACACTGCAGCACGCTGTATCTGGGGTATCAGTAACACTACACCACCCTGTCTCTGGGGTATCATTAACACTACAGCACCCTGTATCTGGGGTATCAATAACACTACAGCACCCTGTATCTGGGGTATCATTAACACTACACCACCCTGTATCTGGGGTATCATTAACACTACAGCACTCTGTATCTGGGGTATCATTAACACTGCAGCACGCTGTATCTGGGGTATCATTAACACTACAACACCCTGTATCTGGGGCATCATTAACACTACAACACCCTGTATCAGGGGTATCATTAACACTACAGCACTCTTTATCTGGGGTATCATTAACACTGCAGCACGCTGTATCTGGGGTATAATTAACACTACAACACCCTGTATCTGGGGAATCATTAAAACTACAGCACCCTGTATCTGGGGGATCATTAACACTATAACAGTCTGTATCTGGGGTATCATTAACGCTACAACACCCTGTATCTGGGGTATCATTAAAACTACAGCACCCTGTATCTGGGGTATCAATAACACTACAGCACCCTGTGTCTGGGGTATCATTAACACTACACCACCCTGTCTCTGGGGTATCATTAACACTACAGCACACTGTATCTGGGGTATCAATAACACTACAGCAACCTGTATCTGGGGTATCATTAACACTAAAACAGTCTGTATCTGGGGTATCATTAACACTACACCACCCTGTATCTGGGGTATCAATAACACTACAGCAACCTGTATCTGGGGTATCATTAACACTACAACACCCTGCATCTGGGGAATCATTAACACTACAACACCCTGTATCAGGGGTATCATTAACACTACAGCACTCTGCATCTGGGGTATCATTAACACTGCAGCACTCTGTATCTGGGGTATCATTAAAACTACAGCACCCTGTATCTGGGGTATCATTAAAGCTACAGCACCCTGTATCTGGGGTATCATTAAAGCTACAGCACCCTGTATCTGGGGTATCATTAAAGCTACAGCACCCTGTATCTGGGGTATCATTAAAGCTACAGCACCCTGTATCTGGGGTATCATTTACACTACAACACCCTGTATCTGGGGTATCATTAACACTACAACACTCTGTATCTGGGGTATCATTAACACTACAACACTCTGTATCTTGGGTATCATTAACACTACAGCACCCTGTATCTGGGGGTATCATTAACACGACAGCACCCTGTATCTGGGGTATCATAAACACTACAGCACCCTGTATCTGGGGTATCATTAACACTACAACACCCTGTATCTGGGGTATCATTCTGTCACACAGCACTCTGTATCTTGGGTATCATTCTGTCACGCAGCACTCTGTATCTGGGGTATCATTCTGTCACACAGCACTCTGTATCTTGGGTATCATTCTGTCACGCAGCACTCTGTATCTGGGGTATCATTCTGTCACACAACACCCTGTATCTTGGGTATCATTCTGTCACACAGCACCCTGTATCTGGGGTATCATTCTGTCATACACCACTCTGTATCTGGGGTATCATTCTGTCACACAACACTCTGTATCTGGGGTATCATTCTGTCATACAGCACTCTGTATCTGGGGTATCATTCTGTCACACAGCACTCTGTATCTGAGGTATCATTCTGTCATGCTTAGTCGATATTACACCATTAACTCATTCAACTATTTCATATGGTCATCATTACTTTAAAATACATGCCGCTTCTCAACACACAAAATGAATATACAATTCTGTTTTTCTCTCTCTCAAATCGATGTGCTGCGTTTATATCAAATGACTAGATACTTGCCGTATTTATTGCTGAAGACAATGATAATGATAAGCTGACGCAGATCACTTTAGAATTTTTGGTAAGTGAATACTTCTATTTAACCTGTTTTGTTTTGATTCATAAACATTATACAATTTGAAAAAACCCCGTTTGGTTCTATTATCCCAGCAGATGGTTGTAACCGGAAAACGGAATAAAACACTACATCAATAAGTTCCCGTTATAAACTTCCTGTAAAAACATCAGTTAAGATGAGACACGGCTGTCGTAGACTTCTAAAAGCAGAAGAGAAACTGTCAACTTTAAAGGTCATTCATGTCGTCTTTTTTGCTGTAAGAAAATAATTCGCAAACATGTTCGTGTCAAACATATAAACAGGTTAATGTCCTTCAGGGCGACGTTCAGGTCAAAAAGTCACCTTTCGGTAGGGTTACATATTCCGTGTGACGCGTGTGTTGTTTATGAAGCAGGTTATGTTGATGTTAATTACTCAGCGCTACATACAGCCACCCACCCACGACTGCATTGTCGAAACCTCCGAAAAAAGCATAGAAAATACTTTTAGCAAACACAAAAAAATATTTTAATAAAATGTTTCATTATATTGTTGACGTTCTACGCTGAACCAGAACTATATGCTGGCGTACACACCCCTGGTGCTCCCGTGACCTTAATAGGCCGTTCACCTAAAGTGACGGAGTGTTTGTAAACATCCCCACTCGTCAAGTACGGTAAACAGTGTACCAACAAACCAGTGTTACGTGATTTATTTTAGAAGAGGTCGACCACATGTGGAGATACGAATTTTGACGCTTGTTTACAAAACGCTACCCATCACATAATGGTATTGTACAGATACACATATCTATTAGAATGGTATCCTACACAGATTCCAGTGTTCGTCTATATTTTGTACTGTCATTGCGTTCACTACATTCTTTTGCAGAAATATTTCGGAGTTTTTGAGACTGGTAATTGTGTTCACACTGCTATGTCCTTAATCTGGCGATGTTTGGTTATGTTAATTTGTGAAAACAGTCTGAAAGAATTCTGCGACTACACAGGCCTTTTCGTGATCCGTTTCTGTGTCCTTCCATCTACAAGAGTGAAATATTGCAGTACGGTTTTCCCCTGCGTATTTCCAGAACGTTTTTGGATTTTTCTTTACTTCATTTTATCACATGGCGTTTTACTGCCTTCCTTGTTAGTATACCTTCTTGTTTACTTAGCCTAGCTATTCAGTTCTACTTGTCATTCAAAAGAACCTGTTTAAACATTGGACCACCTTTGAACCCTGTGACCTTAATAGTTAAAATTGTCATTTTTCATTATAGCCCTTCATCTCGGCATGTAATTTACCAAATATTATCAACTATGTCATTTTTGTTTAGATGAGGTCATTTAAAGGTTTATACACATTTGGCAATATGTTACCATGAAATTCGGTCAAGGTCATGAACAAACGTGATAGCTCTTCATCTGAGCATGCTATTGGCTTACTATCAACATGATATGCATTTTTGTTATTCAGAAGAAGGTGTTAAAAGATTTAACAAATTGGACCCCTGTGACATTGAATGAGTAAAGGTAATTTATTTGAACAAAAATGGAATCTCTTTATCTCTGCGTTCATCTTGCCAAATTCCATCACCCTAGATCTTTTGGTTATTAGACAGGAGTTGTTTAAACGTTCTTGAGAAAATTGACCCATATGCCCTTGAATGAGTAAAGGTCATTCACTTGAACAAACTTGGTAACCCTCCATACCTGCATGCTACTGGCCTGGGACTTTGGGCTATTCAGAAAAAGGTTTTATAGGCTTCTTTTTTTAGGCCATTAAACTGTGTGACCTTGAATATGGGTGAAGGTCAATTATTTGAACAGATATGGTAGCCCTTTATCATCACATGCTACTGGCCAGATATCATCACCCTGTGCCTTTTGGTAATGCGAAAGAAGTTGCTTGATAAATAAAAAATAAAAAAACAACAACATTTGACTCCAGTGATCTTGAAAGCTGGTCAATGTCCTTCATTTCAAAATACTATTGGTCATTTACTAAGTCATTTAAAGAAAAAGTGACGGACGGACGGAAGCCGCACCGCGGTATTTAAGCTCACTCACTTGGCCCTTCGGCCCAGATGAGCTAATAAAATGGCATTCTGTCACACTCCTAGAACATATTAATAAGCATTACTCGTTTCCACAAAGTGATGTCAGACTACAGCAATACTGGTTTCTCTTAAGCCAATTAGAGTTATACCCCCTAGCACGCGCGTTCATTATTACCGAAAAGAAAACGAAGTCATATCGTAAATTTTCACAGCTCAAGTTAATCAAGAAACAAAAGGGCCTGACAATCGTCAGGTTGTAAGATATTGCTTATTGGAATCAACTAGTGGATGACCTGTGTCCCTTGAAATGAAGTGCAAAATCTTCACAAGGCCTGGTCATCTACTGAACCGAAATCTTTGCGCGATATGGGTCTCTTCGATAATTAATAAAAAAAAGTCTTTTGAACTGAGGAAGGTTGGCCTGCAACCTGCTCTTTTTTGTGTTTCATCTATTTGCAGTTTGATCCATATACTGTTATATTGTTTGGATGCCGTTGAATCGATATACCTGAACAAACTGGACAATCTATTAAACATTGTAAACAATTCCGAGCATCTTGTTGAGTTATGTTATTTCTTATATTTTCAGCTATTTATATTAATATAAAAGGTATGTTTAAAAATTGCTCGTACATAGTTTAAATATAGAAATTCGTACATACAAAGAATTCCCCATATTCAAAATGTGTTTAATTCAGACGCCCATACACTCATTTCACTGTTAATTTAAGTAATCTGATGTGAAGAATAAGAACTCCTGGAATGATATGACATAAAAACCTATGGTTTAGAAGAAGGTAACACAATGAGCAGGCGATGACAGCTATTTTAGGTAGTGGCCTACACGTACAGGACTAAAGTTCCCCCCACCCCCCGACCGGTCACATATGACGGGTTGTCTCCCTTCTGACATGCCGAAAATGGGGTACGCGGTTCTTCATCAGAAACAGAAAGTAGTTTCAACCCGAGATGAACTATCGTGACTTCTGAAGCTTTCAATAATAGTTTAACTGAGATTCCCCCCCACATTGTAATTTTATGATGAAAAAATAGTAAAGATACTAGTTCACAGCTTCAGACTAGTCGGAGTTATAAGTGGAAAACAGACTCCCGACTTCCTTTCCCGTCTTTCATCTACTTTCTCTTCCAATCCCCCTTTACTTTTGTGATAAAGTTGATTTAGACAAAAAATATATCTACCATATTATTATTTTGTAAATTTATCTCTGTGTTCATAGTACGTCACGTGATGTAAATGTAATTCCTATGCTGTATACGTGGAGAACTTTCATCCATTTGTCTGTTTCAACAATAAAATATGTTTTAATCAATGGGTGGTAAACAGAAATTATAAGTTTCTTCAGGACCGATAATTTTGCAGCTAACTTTTTATATTGCTATTTGAGAGTTAAAGGTAATGTTAAGTTTGAACATTTCCCTATAGTCTTTGTTTTACACCACTGTCACAACACTGATTTAACGTTTCCCTATAGTCTTTGTTTTGCACCACTGTCACAATATTGATTTAACGTTTCCCTATAGTCTTTGTTTTGCACCACTGTCACAATATTGATTTAACGTTTCCCTATAGTCTTTGTTTTGCACCACTGTCACAATATTGATTTAACGTTTCCCTATAGTCTTTGTTTTACACCACTGCCACAACACTGATTTAACGTTTCCCTATAGTCTTTGTTTTGCACCACTGTCACAACACTGATTTAACGTTTCACTATAGTCTTTGTTTTACACCACTGTCACAACAAGTTTCTTCAGGACCGATAATTTTGCAGCTAACTTTTTATATTGCTATTTGAGAGTTAAAGGTAATGTTAAGTTTGAACATTTCCCTATAGTCTTTGTTTTACACCACTGTCACAATACTGATTTAACGTTTCCCTATAGTCTTTGTTTTGCACCACTGTCACAATATTGATTTAACGTTTCCCTATAGTCTTTGTTTTGCACCACTGTCACAATATTGATTTAACGTTTCCCTATAGTCTTTGTTTTGCACCACTGTCACAATATTGATTTAACGTTTCCCTATAGTCTTTGTTTTGCACCACTGTCACAACACTAATTTAACGTTTCCCTGTAGTCTATGTTTTACACCACTGTCACAACCCTGATTTAACGTTTCCCTATAGTCTTTGTTTAACACCACTGTCACAACTCTGATTTAACGTTTCCCTGTAGTCTATGTTTTACACCACTGTCACAACCCTGATTTAACGTTTCCCTATAGTCTTTGTTTAACACCACTGTCACAACACTAATTTAACGTTTCCCTGTAGTCTATGTTTTACACCACTGTCACAACCCTGATTTAACGTTTCCCTATAGTCTTTGTTTTGCACCACTGTCACAATATTGATTTAACGTTTCCCTATAGTCTTTGTTTTACACCACTGTCACAATACTGATTTAACGTTTCCCTATAGTCTTTGTTTAACACCACTGTCACAACTCTGATTTAACGTTTCCCTGTAGTCTATGTTTTACACCACTGTCACAACCCTGATTTAACGTTTCCCTATAGTCTTTGTTTAACACCACTGTCACAACACTAATTTAACGTTTCCCTGTAGTCTATGTTTTACACCACTGTCACAACCCTGATTTAACGTTTCCCTATAGTCTTTGTTTTGCACCACTGTCACAATATTGATTTAACGTTTCCCTATAGTCTTTGTTTTGCACCACTGTCACAATACTGATTTAACGTTTCCCTATAGCCACTGTCACAACACTGATTTAACGTTTCCCTATAGTCTTTGTTTAACACCACTGTCACAACACTGATTTAACGTTTCCCTATTGTCTTTGTTTTACACCACTGTCACAACACTGATTTAACGTTTCCCTATTGTCTTTGTTTTACACCACTGTCACAACACTGATTTAACGTTTCCCTATTGTCTTTGTTTTACACCACTGTCACAACACTGATTTAACGTTTCCCTATTGTCTTTGTTTTACACCACTGTCACAACACTGATTTAACGTTTCCCTATTGTCTTTGTTTTACACCACTGTCACAACACTGATTTAACGTTTCCCTATTGTCTTTGTTTTACACCACTGTCACAACACTGATTTAACGTTTCCCTATTGTCTTTGTTTTACACCACTGTCACAACACTGATTTAACGTTTCCCTATTGTCTTTGTTTTACACCACTGTCACAACACTGATTTAACGTTTCCCTATTGTCTTTGTTTTACACCACTGTCACAACACTGATTTAACGTTTCCCTATTGTCTTTGTTTTACACCACTGTCACAACACTGATTTAACGTTTCCCTATTGTCTTTGTTTTACACCACTGTCACAACACTGATTTAACGTTTCCCTATTGTCTTTGTTTTACACCACTGTCACAACACTGATTTAACGTTTCCCTATTGTCTTTGTTTTACACCACTGTCACAACACTGATTTAACGTTTCCCTATTGTCTTTGTTTTACACCACTGTCACAACACTGATTTAACGTTTCCCTATAGTCTTTGTTTTACACCACTGTCACAACACTGACTTAACGTTTCCCTATAGTCTTTGTTTTACACCACTGTCACAACACTGATTAACGTTTTCATTAACTATTTTAATAATGATTTTTAACTCTAGAAGACATCTAACTGGTTACATTGTAAACTTAAGTCTGTTTTTTTCTGTGTCTTCCTTCTTTTTTCTGGTCGGGTAATTTGCAGATTGTAATGTGAAATGTTTTTTTGAAAATTGTATCATAGTCTGTGTATTGTTTTGATTTTAATTACATGTATAAAACAAAATATACAGATAATAGTTATAACAACACTGAATGAAATGTAATGTCTGTTTTATTTTGTCACAATCTTTTGCATGGAGACTTTCTGACAGTGTATAGGTTCGTAAAGTTACATATCCAAAATTTGTACCAACATGCCAAGTGACCAGAATCGACAATCGTCAACAATGGCCTCCTCTATCACGGCTGTTCTGAAGATTTTTTGTACCAACTGCCAAGTGACCAGACTCGACAATCGACTACAATGGCTTCCTCTATCACGGCTGTTCTGAAGGTTTATTGTACCAACATGCCAAGTGATCAGACTAGACAATCGACTACGATGGCTTCCTCTATCACGGCTGTTCTGAAGATTTATTGTACCAACTGCCAATTGCAAGTGACCAGAATCGACAATCGACTACAATGGCTTCCTCTATCACGGCTGTTCTGAAGGTTTATTGTACAAACATGCCAAGTGACCAGAATCGACAATCTTCTACAATGGCTTCCTCTATCACGGCTGTTCTGAAGGTTTATCGTACCAACATGCCAAGTGACCAGAATCGACAATCGTCTACGATGACTTCCTCTATCACGGCTGTTCTGAAGGTTTATTGTACCAACATGCCAAGTGATCAGACTAGACAATCGACTACGATGGCTTCCTCTATCACGCCTGGATGTGTTTTGAAGACTTATTTATGAAAAGCGGTTTCTTGCTCCTGATGCTTGCAGTAGATATATGCTGTACCTTTGTGTGATTTGATCAANTTTCCCCCCCCCCCCCCCCCCCCCCAGTGCTATTTTTCTAACGGAAGTGTCTTATCCGATTTCTACCTAACATTACTAGATCATGTGCAATTTTTAACTTCACGAAAAATAACAGTGTGTCGTCCTTTGTTTCATTTGGTGTATCGTTTACTACACAGTGAGGGTCTCTAGACAATAATTTTCACTATGGTAGCCCTTAATGGCCAAGGTTATTAATTAAAAAAACTTGAGAGTTCTATGACC
The DNA here is from genome assembly GCF_002113885.1 of Mizuhopecten yessoensis. Classification (NCBI taxonomy): domain Eukaryota; kingdom Metazoa; phylum Mollusca; class Bivalvia; order Pectinida; family Pectinidae; genus Mizuhopecten; species Mizuhopecten yessoensis. Next base: position 207,306 of record NW_018408772.1, on the reverse strand, counting down.
GTAACTTCTGGAACTTTTTTTTGTGAATTTGAAAGTGGGTCAAGATCGTTTATTTGAACAAACCATATAGATCTTCAGCATATCAAGCTCCAGGCCATATATCAAGACACTGGAACTCTTGAATATTTTAGTAAGTTGCTAATGGTTCTGGTTGATTCCTGTGATGCTTAAAGCTGGTCAATGTAAATAATCTAACAACTTGATAGCACTTCACCCATGTATCCTAATGGCCAAATATGATTGCCCATTGCTCTTGTTGTGGGGAGCTAAAAATGTAGTTTATTACCAGGCAGACATTTTTAAGGTTAAGTTACCACCCATCAGTTATAATCACAAGGAAGAGTTCCACTACAGATTCTGTTTGGAGTAATCTCCCTTGTATATAGAGGATGAGGCAACCAACAGAGTTTCTCTGACTTAGAGTCTCACCCCCTGTCAAGTTTTCTATTGCTTTGATGCCTATAAACTGGACACTCACTTTGATGATGTGTTTGTAGAATTCCTGCCACAACAGTATGTGTAGGCTTTGTAATTTAAACGTCTGGAGTTCCACCCCTGCAGGTTAATATTTTTCTTCTTGGAAAATTCAAATTTGGAATTTGAATTTGAAAATGCATGGCAACATGTTCTTTTAAGGAATTTGAAAATTGCAAATGACCTGAATTTTTGTCACACTTGTGACGATTGTACTAGTGTAGTTTTATGTGTTGCTACCCTTCACCAACACGTTGTATTTGATTCACCAACACGTTGTTTTTGATTCACCAACACGTTGTTTTTTATTCACCAACACGTTGTATTTGATTCACCAACACATTGTATTTGATTCACCAACACGTTGTATTTGATGTTCCAATAGACAAAAGACAACGATTCCATATCTGTACGACCAGTTCTGACTGGGTTTTATTGTAAAATGACAAAAAATGTATATAGATATATAAATTTCATAATGAGACAGGCAATCACAAATCTTCTATAAATAATCATACATCTCTCATGCTATATATTAAACACACTTTGTCTGCCAGAGGAGATCACAGTTTCAGCTGCTAGGGGAATGGATTTCACAATACGTCTCTCCCTTACTCTCCACAACATCTTATCAAAGTGTCAATGATAAGTTGTGTCCGTATATATAACACAGTTTGATAGAGTCGTCATCTTTTACTCATCATCTAGACATTTCGATGTGTTATTAATTGATTACAAAGCACACACTTACTAGGGACTGTAGTTCAAGCTTGAATCTTGTCAAGCACTTATAATTGATTATTTGTAGACAGACTAAAGAATAATAGGGAGAGATCACCACCTTCCCATCATAACACAATAAATACCAGACTAAATAACCTAGAGTTGCCATAGTAACATTGATCAACACTCAGTGACCTTGATCAACATTCAGTGACCTTGATCAACACTCAGTGACCTTGATCAACACTCAGTGACCTTGATCAACATCCATTGACCTTGGTCAACATGAAGTGACCTTATTTAAGGTGTGACCTAGAGCTACAGAATGACCTAGACTTAGCAAAGTAACCTTATTCAAAGTAATGTGACCTTGGTTAACATTATGTGGTCTAGTTTTACACAAAGTGATTGACTGTGTGACCTGGATCTGTAAAATATAACCTTGATCAACATTTGTGACCTTGACATCTAAATCTTCATACGTAACAAAATAAATGCTACTGACATTAATATCGTAGTAAAATGTGATTAAAACTCAAAAGTACAATATTCAGTAAAGTGTTATCACAGACCAATGAATGATGGACGCTAGTTTGGGCCCAACGCACCTTTACACAACTACACAGACTATAGACTTACGGTGCTGTAAGGGACGACGATGACATGAAAACAATACAGAGGGAAACCCTATAATTAAATAATAACTTCATAAATTACTTCAAAAGAAACCATAAAAAATGAATGTGATTTTAAAATATATTTGATCGACAATCAATTATAGTGCTGCTTTTAAAAATCTAAGAACAGAAATATACCGACTCTAGCACGGTATCAATGCTATCGCGGAGTTATTACCTAGGTCAGACATCCTTAGGCGGCCGCCTACAATACTGGCAATATACACTGTGTTAGTCTCACACATTCCTCTAATGATTCATCAATCACAAAACACATGGAATACAAAATATTTCTTATTCTACGATATAGCTTTAAGGCTTTACATTGATTTGTACAAACATTTTGGGACATGATTTAAAAAAACATCGTGAAAAATTGATATAATTTAATAAGATACCGGTAGTATGATGTCTGTTATACTTATCTAGCATGCTTTTATGAATTATTCAATTGTAACAAGTAGGCCAAACCTATCACACTTTGGCTCCGTACACATTATGGCCTACAGTGTGTTATACAATAAATACAACAACTGGTCCCTCATCAGATCTAACATTGACTAAGAGTAGAGGTAAAAATAAAATATACATGAAACTAAAACAGGAGTGTAAGCTCACATTCACTAGACCACACTTCAATGGACGGACAGTGGCAGATCTGTGGTAAAAATAAAAAAACATCTTTTTTACAGTTGAAAGATTTCTGGCAAAATGTTGACCTTAATTGACAATATGATTGACTTCCTAGTTCCAAGAGTCCCACACTTCTGTCGATGGAGGATCCGGTGTCTGCTAGGTGAGTATCAAACAACACTGCCATCCTCACATCACAGTGTTAACGCGTCCTCCTTACACAGCCTTTATAAGTTAGTGGAGATGGTAGCTGACTTCAGTATTATGTGGGGATGGCCCGTGCATTGCCTAGCTGACCGGAGAGATTGCGGACCTTGTCAGACCAGTACTCACTGCTTTGCTGTAGCTGAATGGAAAGCTGTGGAAAAAGATACACAAGGTCAGAGGTCAGAATTTCTAAGCCAATGTAGTACTACTGCTGTTTTACTTCAGGTCTCTGTGCACAGGTACTTAAACCAGAGTTGTCTACCTTGCCATACTGATAATTTGAATTTTATATTCCCAAACACACAGAGAATCACAGTTACCTCCCTTAATGTAATCCCTGAGTTATCTACACCAACATAGAGATATTAATCCAAGAACTATCTACCTTGAAAAAACAGACAATCCTTATTTTGAGTATTGCCATGTATTCTGGTACCATGCATATTTATAATCAAGTAATCAATTATTTTTATTTTTATTTTCTTCACTTTAAATCAGCATCCGGAGATATTAAATCTGAACATCTACTTGCAGTAAATTTTTCGGATCAGAATACGGTTATAAAGAGAAGAATTTTGCAGAATGATGTTTAAGTTGAAAGCAGTTCCACTGTGCTTATCAACATATTGGATTATATCTACTAAAAGCATACTGGAAATTTTGTGCATTTTCCCAACACCAAATATAAAGAGATTTGTGAAGTAAACGGGTACAGCATTCTAATGCTTATTGAATCATGCTTTATTCCTCAATACACAATCACTGTTTAACAAAGAATGTTATCATTTTATTTTATTACATTAGAAATCAGCATAAACACAAACTGTTAAACATTAGTTACAAAGTTAAAAAATATCTCACAACTCAAAACATTACTCAGTCACTTTAAATCATGAAAATATGACACAAAGAAAGCCTGATGTTTTTTGTTTTTTTTTCAAATTAAAAATAAAAGTCATTAACTTAACAAAACAATTCACAGCAAACAGATGCCATCAGTTTATTTAGAAGTAAAGCAACTATCTGCATTATGATTTTCACTGCTAATGCATTCCACACTAAAACTACATGGAGAAAAACCAACCTAGTATGTGGCGGGGTACTGCTGTGACAAAGAAACAAAAGTCAGAGTGCATTAGTCTATGTCAAACGACAATGTCTAGTTGGACAGTCAGTACATCACATGATAGCTTTTAGGAAAGCTAGGCTATACGATAACTACACTTGTTTCATTTGGTATAGTTCTCTGCCTTGCTTGACTATGGGATCTTTTTTTGGCCGCCTTGAAACTAGCAAGATGACAAGAGTTGTGCCCCTTCTTGTACGGGGCACTGTAAATTCTACTTTAATTTCATTGTTGTTTGCCAAATGGCTTCATGACTTGTACAGGAAGCGCAGATTGCTTTACAGAGGCACAACAGAGTATAATAACTAAACAGGCCACCATGATTTAGTGGTGATAGAAGTGGATGAATTGAACGGTGTTTTGGCAGATTTCTACGCCAATATAAGGAACAAAGAGCTTAAGAAGGGGAAAATAGTTCTCTTATTGCGATCATAATTACAGGGTCATCTACAGGATTCTTCTTGGGACAGATATTTTGTCTTTCAATTGTCATATGACAGTCATGTGATGTACTAAATCTATAATGTCCTTTTCCTTTAAGAACAGTTCTCTTCTAGTGTTGTCTGTGTATTCTCTATAGTGTCCTCGCCTAACACCACTTCATATACCTCCCCAGACAACACTACCAGAGAACAGTTCCCTTCTAGTGTTGTCTGGGTATTCTCTATAGTGGCCTCGCCTAACACCACTACATATACCGGTCCCTCCCCAGACCACTCTACCAGTGTCCTCACCTAACACCACTACATATACATCCCCAGACAACACTACCAGAGAACAGCTCCCTTCTAGTGTTGTCTGGGTATTCACTATAGTGTCCTCGCCTAACACCACATCATATACCTCCCCAGACAACACCACCAGAGAACAGTTCCCTTCTAGTTTTGTGTGGGTATTCTCTATAGTGTCCTCGCTTAACACCACTACATATACCGGTACCTCCCCAGACAACACTACCAGAGAACAGTTCCCTGAGGAAAGAGCCAAAGTAGACAACACAACATATAAATTATACAGGGCTATATATATACCAACAGAACAGGATTTAGATATATAACCTACAACACACAGGGTCTATAAACCAACATTATACAGGGTCTATAAACCAACATAATACAGGGTCTATAAACCAACATAATACAGGGTCTATAAATATAAACCAACATAATACAGGGTCTAATATCTTCTCCAGAATAGCCCCCACCCCATGAAAGAAATAATTCATATTAACAGGTAGATATCAACATGTATAGACCAGAAGAACATGTTTTAAGACAGGTCTCCATTCACTTGAAGCAATGACATGTTTTTTTAAGATGATTATTTTTTTCCTTGGAAACCTTCTCTAGTATGTAAATGTTGTTAATTTGCTGGCCTTAGATATTTACAATTGAAGAGACAATGTGACATTGTTAGTGTGACACTGGGAACACTATCTAGTCCTTAGATAGGCTGGCAGTGTATTATTTCTTTAGAGGGATGAGTCAGAAACTGACAAATTGTAATATCCAACATTCGCAATTATCTTTCTGTTTCAAATGCTTTTTCTGACTTTGCTAAAATGTATGGCTTGAACTTGTGAAAACCTTTATAAATCTGACGGGAAAGCACCTTGGCAGAAGAGTGAACACAGGTGTTGGACCTACAGAGACATACCCAGTATATATATAATATACCATATTTGTCTGAAAATAATCCCATGTCTTGTAATAAGCCCGTCCACATCAATTACTGTTCAGTAGAACTAGAAAACATGTTACTTCCTGTCCTGTAGTAAGCCTAGCCCCCTACATACTGAGTCAGAGATTAAGTGTTTGCCCAATGGGATTATTGCAGGATAAATACCGTACTATATTATAGTTATAAGATAGAATATGTCTGTGTGTCCAGGACTTGTGACTATGACAGGGTGTATACAGAGGAACTCGAGTACTAGCCAAGCCTTACCTCGCCGACTCGCTGTATCCAGTAGTTCTTGTCCAGGTCCTGTGGATTGGAGATACCAGCATCATCCAGTCCTTTACCGTAGGCCTTACGCTGTGGAGGGTAGAAACGATACAATTGATATACATATCATCCAGCCTTGCACTGTGGAGGGTAGAAACCATACAATTGATATACATATCATCCAGCCTTACACTGCGAAGGGTAGAAACGATACAATTGATATACATATCATCCAGCCTTACGCTGTGGAGGGTAGATTCAGGACAGATTACCGTACAAAATACTGCTGTTTTTGATATAAAGACACTTGCAATGGGTTGAATTCTACATAATCTGTTATGATTTGATGTGATGTGGTTACTGAACAGGGAAATAGTGACATGGTAACATTATACACATACATTGTACAACTATACAGTTGTTTCAGTAAATATTAACACTCTCTGATCAAGGGGGTTTTCAGATGTGTCTAAATAGTTTTAAAAGAAAACTGGCAGACTGTGGAATGAGAGGTTGGTTTGTCCTAAATCTTCATTTACCACTGACAGACTTTATCACCCATTGAAGAGATAACTGGAATGACAACCATGGTTTTACTGGTGACAGGGGCAGACAACTGTTGTAAGTCAGGTGGTAAGATAGGCAGAGAACTTAGACACATGTGGAGAAAAAGACATAAGGAAACAAACGTACAGGGAATACTGAACAATCACATGTGGGGGAAACATACTGGACAGGAACAATGTTACGATGAGTAGAAAGAGTTTCTTCAAATTAATAGCACCGTGAAAAAGATCACAGTGGCACTGTTTACGATTGAAATATGTAGAAAATGTGATTTAACTAAACTATTAGACTAACAGAACACATTGTGATGTTGATATGTCTATACAGAGAAAATTCTAATTATTTTCTACACTACAACTAAATCTTCAAACTGGTTGTTTCTAAAAGTAGTTGTAAACTAAATACATGTTGTAAAAATATATACAATACATCACTTTTTGTTATTAAGTATAATCATTTCTTATTTCAATCAAAGAAGTGATACATGTATATATCAAAGTACTGTCTCCCCTGTTACTGAAATTCAAGTTCTTCACAATATTGTTGATCAAATTAATGCTTATTCAAGACCTGCAAAAAAAGTCAAGGTAGAATGTTTGGTGCTGTTAGTAAGGGGTCTCGAGACAGTGTTAATTCTGCTACGTTTCCATGATTAATATGTTTCTAGAACTAGAGTTACCTGCTCCTTATCCATTTGGAAATCCTTGATGTCTACTTTGTCCTGTAAAAAGTCATGTGACACACTGAAGCTAGCACGCTAGGCCTACCAGAGGCTCTGTACCATACTAATATACACTTAACCGTGACAGACATCATGCACTAGGTGAACTCAACTCCTTACTGACAATAACACTCACAAACGGTTAGGAAATACACTTAGCAAAAATTTTGATTTGATTCAGATATTTCATTTAGTTAATGTAAAATATTACAAAAATTTATCAAGAATTCCAAAAGTTAGTTTTTCTGCTTAGAGTATCAATACAATAGGGACAAATTTTAATTAGCAATTACTACAAGCAACAAACATTGATTGTGACTTACATAACACCAGCTTAAGGAAGCCTGATTGGTGTACTGTACGAGGTTAACTAGGACAAAACTATAGAAGCCATGTCGGTCTACACAATGAAGGCCCTATCACACTAAACACCTAACAGCGTAGCTGTAGGTCACAACTTACTGGTTTTTCCAGCTCCCTATAGGGGGAGCTTTGCTCTATCAACAGGTGTTTGCGGGCATCGAGCTGTGACTTAAGACTGCCAATAGTCTGCTCTTTACTTTCCACCTGTAACTCCATGGTCTGTCTGGCTGACATCTCTCGCTCAAGGTCGTTTCTAAGGCGATGGTTCTCCTTCTGTAGCGTTCCCAACTGATGGCAAAACATACAATACATGTAGTTCAAAACTAATAACTCACTAGGAAAAAATTCAAAACAAAACTTCATACATGGCTTTCAATTTTTTTTCCTTCATTTTTTAACAATTATAATTGAACTGTTTCAGGATACATCCTTGCTGAATATTTCTACCATACAATGTTTATGTATGTTAGGCTGACTGCTAGGCGTCGTGACCTTGACCTTACCTGCTGGTTTAGGAGCTGGATGTTGTCGATGTTGACCTTGAGGCGAGTGTGGAGGTCCTCTATTGTAGCAATCTTACCCTGAACCTCCTGGTCCTGGTCAGATCTGTGGGACAAACGAGGTCAGCGGTCATATCATGAAATAGGACAGATGTTATCACAGCTATCTGACAACGTTACAGTATGGCTTACAACCTTCTCTTGTACCAATAAAAGATCAGTTATTTCAATAAATAAAAACAAGTCAAATAAAGGGTTGTTGGATATTACAAGTATAACTCCCATTTCACAATCTTATCTAACAACAGAAACTGTTCTGAGAGGAAACTCCAGTTCAACTGACATGAGTGATACCAAGGTCAAGTAAAGGTCAAGTAAAGGTCAACAAGTGGCTGTGAAGAGTGCTTCAGTATAGATACGATATACATACTCGTGCTGTTCCAGTCTGTTCCTCAGCTGGTTGAGCAGCACCTGTTGGTGTGAGGAGTGGTTCTGCAGCGCCTGTGTGACACACAAAGTAAATACAACAATTCTCATAGGTTCTGCATGATTCAAACACATTCAGTTGATTTAATTATATATACTAAATAAAGTTTCCACACAATATTTACAAAATTGAGAGTAAATAACAAGTTCTAATTTAAAAGACATTTAAATCTAAGGCATCTTTAACTGTACTTCAGACTTTACATATATCACAGTCTTACTTTTATAAAAAAATCTGAAGGTTTGTCAAAAAATTACAAATTAATCAGGCTGACCTTGAATCTGTCCGAATCATCTCTCCTCTCATCTAACTCAATCTTCATTTTATTCATCTGCTTCTGTAGCTTAGCAACCTGTTCCAGTAATTGTCTGTAACAGAAGATATTATTTCCTGTACTGGCATCACCTTGTGGCTGTAAGGTCCTTGTAGTACGATCAGTGTTAAAACTCTCCATATAGATTCACTAATTGCATCTTTAAAAACAACTGTCAGTTACCTTATCTCAATTAAGTAGAAGTGACTTACTCTTTTTCTGCTGTGAGAGTCATTATAGCTTTACTTTGTTCCCTGGAAAAGAAAGGCAAAAGATGCATCACACGTAAACAAACAACAGGAAAATACAAAAAAAATATAATACAAAATATGACTGCCCTCAGAAATATGACTGCCCTCAGAGATATGACTGCCCTCAGAGATATGACTGCCCTCAGAGATATGATAAGCTGATCATAATTTTTATCATTACATTCTATGAATTCCATATTTCCATTGTTTCATGCTGTTTATAGATAAAGTATCAGAGATATGGGAAAGCTGTAAGCAAGCCTTACTTACAGCACATCACAGGATTAGCTATACCAGGCAAATATATACAAAGTATAGACAGCTTTTATGGAAATAATAGTCAGAGTTTACATATACTTTATAAGGAACTAAATTCAATATCATAATTAACACTGTGTATAATCATACTCCAGAGTATTTACTAACAATTAAAGTAAAGAGGGAAAGGGAATCCTTGTAATACAGGGAGGACGTGATGACTCCTACCAACATGCTAATCAACTCAGAGCTTTTTAATAGACTTTTTTCATTTGTTTAACAGTTTTTAAAGTCTTTTTCGTTTTAACTGCTTATCAATTGTAAATCTAATTTTGTTCTTTTTTCTATATTGAACTTTTTCTCAAAACATCAAAAACTTTTGCTGACAGAACTAGTTTGCAGTTTTTGATGCTGACCTCAATCAAGAAGAAAGTTAACCTAAACCTGTTATCAAAATTTCTTCAGTGTAATAATAATTTAATCATGAATAAGTTATAATAACTTAGTATTCCAAAAATCAAAAGTACAAAGGCTTCCCTCAGTCGAGGTTGAGGTCAGGCGGGGTTAGTAGTAGGGGGTAGTAGTAGGGGTTAGTAGTAGGGGTAGTAGCTGGGTTAGTAGTAGGGGCTAGAGCTGCACACCATACCTAATTTTGTTTCCCAGCTTTTCATTGGCAAGCCTGTAAGATAACAGAGTAACATAACAGCATGCATCAACAGTCAACACCAAAACACAAAACAAACTTCGTAATACGAAACCAGTCGTCAAAAAGTAGAGCTGAGATTATTGAACCTTTAGAAGATATAACTGTTAAAAATATATCTCATGCCCTAAAACTATACAATCACCACCTCTTCTATATTTTTGGCTGTAAAATGGTTTCAAATACATTCCAGTTATCCAGATATCATAAGTGGAACCTTGTTTTTCTGGAAACCTTTTATTAAATAATTAATACCTAATTTAACCATTTACAGATTAATGAATGAACATTTATCAGGAAATATCCTTTTAAATCTTGGAGAAAGGCAACAAAGCTTTCATGGCTGTTGGATTCAAGATTATCAATTTCCGCAACATTGTTACCTAGGTATAATGACAGACTAAGTATCTTATCTGATCTGTTCAGAGTTATACCATTCATCGATAAATAGGTTATTGTAAAATTCTTTAATCTCTTGTCATTCAGAAATCTACCAAGAGTCTTCCTATTCAATACCACAGACACCTATCATCAGTCACTGAAGTCGTCCTAAAGGATTTCTGGACTCTTTTCATGCATTTGTTTCAAAAGAAAAAGTATCAAAGTGAGTCGACCTTGCTGTAACACTCGTAATGTATTAGTAGTGTCCTAACCAGAGATGCAAAATAAAACCAAAAACTATCGACAAACATGCTCAACACATTTCCTGCAGAACAAATGCATCAAAAATGCAAAAACAAGAAGAGCAGTATTATATAATTTTGTTATTATTTCTATTTTTTTTCTATTAAATTTGTGATTCTGTATAAGGTATAAATCATAAAGTGACGACTACCAACTCAAAATCAAAACCTGTATGACTTCATTCCAGGGCACCATTAAGGCCCGGATAAATCGTTGAGGAGCAATCTAAAGCATGCTATGTGACACGTGAACCAGAACAACATCCAGGTAGTACCTCTATACCCAATACCCTCCATCACCTAGGCTATCAATGTCTGGGGGAGGAAACCACATGTACAGTGAAAATAGCAGTCTCAATTTACAATCCTTCTCATGAAATTTAAATGATCAATCAAGTAATACAATAAAAGCAACAAACGATCAACATTAATAAATGATGAAGCATCAGTTAACGACTGTATAGCATGGTTAACTTGTGCCCAAACTATATTGTAAACAAAACATCTACTTTGTTAACCCCATAGGCAATGGCCTTAAAACTACATCCCACTTGATGTTATTAATTATGTAGAAGTACAATAAACAGTTCAATTCCAACATTTAAAGTTATATAATTTAACTCTGTTAAAGTAACTTGAATGGGCTTTGATGAATTCTCAGAGGACAAACTTACTTCTGTTCCTGAACCCATGTGTTGACATTCTGTACGACAAGCTCACTCTCTCGATGAAGACGGTCACCATTAGAGCGGGACTCCTCCAGGGCGACTCTCAGTCCTTGAATCTCCTCATTAGCACTATGGTAATTGTGACGCAGCAGCTCTACCTCATTATGCAGCTTGTCAGACTAGGGGAGGTAATTCACAAAGATGTGAATATGATTGACATTTAGTTTGTTTTTCTCAATTTGAATTTTCTTTTAACACCAAATATGTTGAACAAAAACATTCCACACTTTCACAACTTTCCTATAGCTACTAAAACTGATAAATATTCTCTTGTAATCAGGCACATGATCATGTAACTTATGTTATCAAGCACATGATCATGTAACTTATGTAATCAAGCACAAAATCATGTAACTTAAAGATGTAGCCAATAAAACATCATTACCAAATAACCCTTACACCCCTTACTTCATCTATCTTTGCCTTGAACTTTTCCTGGATTGCGCTGAGCTCGACTTTGAGGACGACGGACTCCTCCTCCAACGACCCAAGGTCATGGAGGGACTGTCGGTTTTTGTCCTGTGTGTTTAACAGCTCCTGTTGTATGTCCTGGTACCGCAACTCAAAGTTCTCAAGCTGGAAACAATTAAATTGACAGTTTGAATTAAAACAGTTAAATTAGCATAAGAATACATTTTCTCCTGAGGACTTTCTGTATTTCAGATATATATACATATGAGTAACCCCGTTAAATGTGGTGACACATTTTTAACTACCTGGCTATATATAGGCAGAAATGTTGTACGAATGCAGTTAATGGCAACACTAATAAGTAAAATTGTTTGTTAAATCAGTTTTCAGGTCTGCTCAGAATCTCAATAACTCTACAAAGTTTTCGTGTTATAGTCAAGACACGATCACTTACAGAAAACCATGATTGAGTAGTCCGAGTCTGAGGTAAAATGAATAGTTATTGATTACATCGATTCATTGAAACATCATAACCTCCTAATAAAACAAGAGGCCCATGGGCCTTAACGGTCACCTGAGTCCTACAGTATTTATTTTTGTTGTTGAAATATGTACCAATTTAAGTAAAAAATAGTTAAGTATAATGTTAACTTAACTTTGTCAGGACCATGAGCTGATCATTCCTAGACCGATTTTAAATAAGATCGGCCTATTATTAATTGTTTTTAAGTTTAGAATAGGTATTTACAAAATAGCGACTGTGGTGGCCATATTGGATTTCTGATTGACCTGAAAAATAACAACACTTTGTCAGGACCATGAGTCGATCATTCCTACAAACTTTCAGTTCAATCGGCCCAGCAGAACTTGACTTTAAGTTTGAAATAGGTTTTCAAAATGGCGGCCGTGGCGGCCATATTGGATTTCTGATTGGCCTGAAAAATAACAACACTTTGTCAGGACCATGAGTCGATCATTCCTACAAACTTTCACCAGCTGTAGGTAGATCCCCCCTGCCCCCCTAGCTGAAGGTAGATCCCCCCTGCGCCCTAGCTCTAGTTAGATCACCCTGCCCTTCCTACTGGTGTGTAACACTATCCTACCTCCTCCTCTGAAGCCCTGTTAAGCTCCTGCATTTTCCTGAGTTCCTGTGTAAGCTCCCTCATCTTCTCCTCGTAAAGAGAGATCTCGTCGGACATCCCTTGGCTCTGCTGTTGTAACTTTGCCATGTCAGTCTTCAGTGCTGCCACCTGGCGGGACTTCTCACCTAGTTGATCCATTGACTCTTTGTGGTGACCTTGAACATTGGTCAGCTGGACCTTGAGGTCATGAACTTTCTGTTCATTCTCCATCAGCTGTCAAACAGAAATGTAACACAAGGTAACTACACGTTTTAATCAACACCTGTAGAATATCAATCAACAACTGTAGAATATCAATCAACACCTGTAGAATATCAATCAACACCTGTAGAATATCGATCAACACCTGTAGAATATCGATCAACACCTGTAGATTATCAATCAACACCTGTAGAATATCAGTAACAAACAACAAAAAGCATTTTTATGTTACTTTACATTTTCAATAAACATGCTAGATTTAAATGATAAGTGGTGTGAAACAGATACATACAGCAGCATGTGTCTTCCTGTACTGTTCCTGGACTCGGTCCAAATCGTTCTGAAGCTGTCCCAGTGTCTCCTCATACCTCCCAACCTGTTAAAATTTGACAGGTTTATAAGTGAGTAAGTCATTTAAAGTTTAGATTCATTGTTTACATACACAGAACAAGTGATAAGTGATCACAGTATCAGGACAATCATCACCTTCATTTACTGACTTCCTGTGAGATGTCTATGTTACTGACCCCCTGTGAGGTTGTCTAATGTTACTGACCTCCTGTGATGTGTCTATGTCACTCACCTCTTGTGAGATGTCTATGTTACTGACCTCCTGTGAGGCATCTATGTTTCTGACCTCCTGTGAGGTGTTTATGTTACTGACTTCCTGTGAGATGTCTATGTTACTAACCTCCTGTGAGGTGTCTATGTTACTGACTTCCTGTGAGGTGTCTATGTTACTGACCTCCTGTGAGGTGTCTATGTTACTGACCTCCTGTGAGGCGTCTATATTACTGACCCCCTGTGAGGTGTCTTTGTTACTGACCCCCTGTGAGATGTCTATGTTACTGACCTCCTGTGAGATGTCTATGTTACTGACCTCCTGTAAGGTGTCTATGTTACTGACCCCTGTGAGGCGTCTATGTTACTGACCCCCTGTGAGATGTCTATGTTACTGACCTCCTGTGAGTGGTGCACTATTTGTTTCTGGGCTGATTGAAGGTTGAGCTTTGCGACCCTGAGTTGTCCTTCACGTTCCACCAGCTCCTCCTTGAGAGCCATCTGTCGCTGGTGCATGGACTCAATGTCAGCACGCAGGTTAGAGGTCAGCTCATCCTTGTCCTTCACCTAAAACAGAACCATCAGCAATACAGGAACGATATAAATTAGTACATATAGAGGCCTGTCAGCTGATCATGTGGCTCTAGACTTCAGCTTTGATCCGGTTCTATTTTTAAAAATTTCACCACAAATTTGAGTATGTTTTGCTTTGTTGAACTCTACTGTATAAAAATATCAAGAGAAACAAAACATAAATTATTGACCAAATACCTTGGAATACATAAACATTATCAAAGACATTATGTATACCGTGTTGGTGAGGTCGTTGATGTGTCTTTGGGCAGAATCGAAATCGTCTTGGAGATCAGCGTTATTTTTGCGTGCCATCTGTAGGTTTTTGCCAGTCTCCTGATGTCGTTCACGCTCCCCTCGGATCTCCTGCTGCAGCTGGGTGAGGATCTGATCCTGCTGTTCTACCTGTGTAATACGTAGTTACTGTGTTAGTGAACTATTCAGGTCTTTATTCACATCTATAGCGTAAGTGAAATATTAGTTAAAATTGAAGCATGAGTGTTCATTATATTAATACAGAATTTGTGTACACAACAAATCTTAATCCTGCAAGATAAATTTGCAGTACTATCAATCATATAGTAAACCTGTATCTATACTGTACTGAGTACACCAGTAAGTAAATGAACATCCAGTGTGTTCCTGGACAACAAAACTATGTACCTGGTCACTGAGCATCTTCTCCTGTTCTCGTGCGCCCTCTAGTTCCACCTCGTATTTGTGGGCTTGCTGTTTGTAGGCGAGGCCCTCCTGTACGGCCGAGTGGTGGTCCTCCTTGGAGTTGACCAGGTCCTTCCTGAGCTTGTCAATCATGGTCTTCTGTTCCTCAATTTCCTCTTCGTAGCTTGTGTTACGCTCTCGCAGTGTTTTCACCTCCATCTGTAGTTTTCGGTTGATCTGTTCATACCTGACCACCTCCGTGACACGCTGGCTTAGTTGGTCCTGTGTGGTCTGTAGACTCTGCTCCATCAGCATCAGCTTCTCCTCGTGATGGGCCAGCTATAATTAGAGTAAAATATTTATAATATTAATTCTTCTAGGTTCTTATACACCGCTTGATCACAACCTAGTTTGTAGGTCGTTTCAAAGCGGTTCACAAATTATTATCCGTGGTTATAGGGCCTTTGCAACCAGCCAATACCTTTCTCAACTCCCTGGGGAACATACAGCCGGAGCTGTCATTTCGGCGCTAACAACTAGCATTCAACAATTCTAGCACTGCCCAACCACATACTCATTTACAGCTGAGTAGACTGGAACAAGCGGAGTAAAGTATCTTGCTCAAATTACAGAACTGACCATAGACAACAGAGACAACAAAGTGACAACACTTGTCACAAGACCATGCAGTATACTACCATTATCAGATGGCCTTGTACTAAATAGACTGTTTCTTTGTTTGAAACATGTTTTTTCATCCATAATTTCAGATAATATCACATGTGTGTACAGGAGGGGTGCGTTAAACTAATTTAATCATTTTTTTTTTTTTTTTCAATCCACAGCAATAAATTTGTTTTGTTAATAAACATATATAGAATTTGTTTTCTGTTCTACAAGTCTAATGGGTTCTGCATTAAACAGGACACATTCTAATTTGCATAAGGTATATTAGAAATGGAGTTGGAATATCAAAATTCTTCAAAAAGAAATAAAGATTTAAATTGCACAGTTATTTATAGTTTTGATAATGTGTCCTTCCAGGAGGAAGACAGTTATTCTCACAGGCCCTCGCACAAAACAGGTTCTACCATCATGTTCTCATGAAAGCTAACTTCCAAAAGTTTTTTTTTTCTGATGGGTGATATTGGTACAAGTAAGCTATAGTGCTGAGTCAGTGAACACTTTATGTAAACGTACCACAGATTGAAGTATTTGCTGAAAGGTTTTAGGGACATAAGTAACAGTATGACATAAACTCCTGATCAAACGGGACATTTAACTGAACCTCTCTGACCCTGTCCCCATCATCCACTTGTACCTGTTGACACCTTAAATCATTACTCAAATTTAATGTTCCAGCTAAACCAGCCTTGTATAGCTCCTTTGAGTCATTCTATAATTAAGTTGTTAAGCTTTCCAAGTTCCATGTTTATCTTCACTCAATCTTGAAAATACGGCTCCCATATTTTTTATTTTTTCTTCTTTTTATGCTATAAATTCCATTATAGACATTTTTCTCCTTATTAAGTACACATGCCTGTACTATGTATTTAACACAATCATGATTAAAAGTGTAAAATTAATTTAAAACTCAAACCAAAAGTTTCTACATTGTGAGATGTCCGATAACATTTCTCTACATGTTACTGAATTACAACCCTAGACATACGGTTGTCAGGGATACGGTTTGTTGTTGACCCTTGACCCTTGACATAGGCAATATCAACTCTACATAACAGCTGGTAACTATTTCTGCTACATGTTCTGCTACAGTTACTCCCCGTAACCCCAGGGACAATACACGACTCAATCTCTTACAGTAAAACCATTCCTACTGACCATTAAAAAGCTCATATCATACAGCTTCAAAGAACTGTCAGAAATGTTCAGAGGAACAGTTTCTTAAAAGGGAAAGTTTAATACAAGAAAGTGAACACTTAATAATCTTTATCAAATAAACAGAAATTTAAATTTCATCCCTAGAAAGAGAACACAAGTGTTTGCATACAGCCTTATGAAGTCTACAGAGTGGAAGAGAGCAGTTTTTAAAATTGCCTTTCACTGTGGTAGCAATAGCATTAGATGTCCACTGACTTTACAACTGCAGGGCCCTATTGATGGCCTGTACACAGTCAATCTTATGGTTGTACACATCCCATAGCACTTAATGTGTTTTCTTCCTGAACCAAATACATTACATTTAAGCTCAAGCAGGTGCTTGCTTGTAATCCAAACAACATTTGTTTTGTACATCAGTACACACAAATAGCTTTTAGAAATTCATTTTTAGCTTAAATTACATAAATTCAAAACTATTAAATCATAGGTATTTTAAACTGAAATATTAAGATAAGAACACCTGTATTAAGAATAAGCCACAGGTCTTCATAACGATACAGACTTATCTAACAATGTTCCTACCCTTCCAGTCCTGTGCTGATATGACCTCAGTCTGTCGTCTAAATCCTCCCTCCAGTAAAAATCCATATTTTCTGATTATATCAGGTGCATTTGAAATTATCAAAAGTTGAGCACAACCTTATACCGGCCATAACCGACCCCCGTATACCCAAAATAGGCCTAGTCATATAGTAGATCCCTGTACCCAGACACAGACCTAACTCAGTCTGCTACACAGTAGTGTAATGTTTCCATTACATTGTGTTTTATAAATGTCATAGATCACTAAATTTTAATATACACCTATTTCAATAGCTCCTATGTTATTCTACTTATTAATTGATAAGATATATATCATTACGGTTAAGCTAGCAGCATTCCTGTATAACAACCTCGTGTTTGGAGGATGTGTGTCTGATGGTGTAAGGTGACCCTACCACAACAGGTTCATGTGTCAACCCTTAAATAATAACCTCTAAAGTAAAACTAGATACCATTTCACAATAACAATGAATACTGATCTTTATACATCCAACACATTGAGATTCCTTCTACTGAAATGGGCAAATAATGTCCACTCAAATAATGTCTACTCAAATAATGTCTACTCAATTAATGTCTACTCAAATAATGACTACTCAAATAATGTCTACTCAAATAATAATGTCTACTCAAATAATGTCTACTCAAATAATGTCTACTCAATTAATGTCTACTCAAATAATGACTACTCAAATACCAGGGACAAATCACAACCAGTCTTACCCATGGATAGACAACATATGCAATGACCTCAAAGACAGACCACACCCATCCCTACCCAACCCCCAGGGACAAATCAAAACCAGCCTTACCCATGGTTAGACTACACCTACTGATACCCTGGGGACATACCACACCCATCCCTACCCAACCCCCAGGGACAAATCACAACCAGCCTTACCCATGGTTAGACTACACCTACCAATACCCTGGGGACATACCACACTAATCCCTACCCAAACCCTGGGTGAGCAATACCAATCTTGCTCTAGGCTAGACCACAACTTCTCACACTCCAGGGACAGACCACACTGATCCCTTACCTAAAACTACACCTACCCACATTTGGTGGATGGACCACACCCATCCTTACCCCAGGGATAGACTAAACACACGTAACCTGTGGGACAGACCACACCCATCCTTACCCCAGGGATAGACTACACACACGTTACCTCAGGGACAGACCACAGCCACCCCTACCCCAGGGATAGACCATACATACATTATCTCAGGGACGGACCACAGCCACCCCTACCCACACTGGGACCTATGTCAGATCCCCCTACCCCAGGGACAGACCACAGCCACCCCTACCACCACTGGGACCTATGTCAGATCCCCCTACCACTAATAAAGAGCAGACCTACCCCTGGGATAGACTACACACCCGTTACCTCAGGGACAGACCACAGCCACCCCTACCCCAGGGATAGACTACACACACATTACCTCAGGGACAGACCACAGCCATCCCTACCCACACTGGGACCTATGTCAGATCCCCCTACCACTAATAAAGAGCAGACCTACCCCTGGGATAGACTACACACACGTTACCTCAGGGACAGACCACAGCCACCCCTACCCCAGGGATAGACTACACACACGTTACCTCAGGGACAGACCACAGCCATCCCTACCCACAGTGGGAACTATGTCAGATCTCTCTACCACTAACACAGCCATCTCTACCCATACTGGGACCTATGTCAGATCCCCCTACCACTAATACACAGCCATCCCTACCCATACTGGGACCTATGTCAGATCCCCCTCCCACTAACACAGCCATCCCTACCCATACTGGGACCTATGTAAGATTCCCCTATCACTAACAAAGCCATCCCTACCCATACTGGGACCTATGTCAGATCCCCCTCCCACTAACACAGCCATCCCTACCCATACTGGGACCTATGTAAGATTCCCCTATCACTAACAAAGCCATCCCTACCCATACTGGGACCTATGTCAGATTCCCCTACCACTAACACAGCCATCCCTACCCACACAGGGACCTATGTCAGATCCCCCTACCACTAACACAGCCATCACTACCCACACTGGGACCTTTGTCAGATCCCCCTACCACTAACACAGCCATCCCTCCCCACACTGGGACCTATGTCAGATCCCCCTTCCACTACCACAGCCATCCCTACCCACACTGGGACCTATGGCAGATCCCCCTACCACTAATAAAGAGCAGACCTACCCCTGGGATAGACTACACACACGTTACCTCAGGGACAGACCACAGCCACCCCTACCCCAGGGATAGACTACACACACGTTACCTCAGGGACAGACCACAGCCATCCCTACCCACTGTGGAAACTATGTCAGATCTCTCTACCACTAACACAGCCATCTCTACCCACACTGGGACCTATGTCAGATCCCCCTTCCACTACCACAGCCATCCCTACCCACACTGGGACCTATGGCAGATCCCCCTACCACTAATACACAGCCATCCCTACCCATACTGGGACCTATGTCAGATCCCCCTCCCACTAACACAGCCATCCCTCCCCACACTGGGACCTATGTCAGATCCCCCTACCCCTAAAACACAGCCATCCCTACCCATAC
The DNA here is from genome assembly GCF_002113885.1 of Mizuhopecten yessoensis. NCBI lineage: Eukaryota > Metazoa > Mollusca > Bivalvia > Pectinida > Pectinidae > Mizuhopecten > Mizuhopecten yessoensis. The sequence goes on along the minus strand of NW_018408772.1, from coordinate 187,354 downwards.
TGGGACCTATGTCAGATCCCCCTATCACTAATACAGAGCAGACCTACCCACACTGGGAGCTATGTCAGATCCCCCTACCACTAACACAGCCATCCCTGCCCATACTGGGACCTATGTCAGATCCCCCCATCACTAATAAAGAGCAGCCCTACCCACCCTGGGACCTATGTCAGATCCCCCTACCACTAACACAGCCATCCCTGCCCATACTGGGACCTATGTCAGATCCCCCCATCACTAATAAAGAGCAGACCTACCCACACTGGGACCTATGTCAGATCCCCCTACCACTAATAAAGCCATCCCTACCCATACTGGGACCTAAGTCAGACCCCCCTACCACTAACACAGCCATCCATACCCACACTGGGACCTATGTCAGATCTCCCTACCACTAATACACACCCATCCCTACCCATACTGGGAACTATCTCAGCCAGCCCAATCACTAATACAGAGCAGACCTACCCACACTGGGCCCTATGTCAGATCCCCCTACCCCTAACACAGCTATCCCTACCCCCACTGGGACCTATGTCAGATCTCCCTACCACTAATACACACCCATCCCTACCCATACTGGGACCTAAGTCAGATCCCCCTACCACTAACACATCCATCCCTGCCCATACTGGGACCTATGACAGATCCCCCCATCACTAATAAAGAGCAGCCCTACCCACCCTGGGACCTATGTCAGATCCCCCCATCACTAATACAGAGCACACCTACCCACACTGGGCCCTATGTCAGATCCCCCTACCCCTAACACGGCCATCCCTACCCACACTGGGACCTATGTTAGATCCCCCTACCACTAACACAGCCATCGCTACCCATACTGGGAACTATGTCAGATCCCCCCATCACTAATATAGAGCAGACCTACCCACACTGGGACCTATTTCAGATCCCCCTACCACTAACTCAGCCATCACTACCCACACTGGGACGTATGTCAGATCCCCCTACCACTAACACATCCATCCCTGCCCATACTGGGACCTATGTCAGCTCCCCCCATCACTAATAAAGAGCAGCCCTACCCACCCTGGGACCTATGTCAGATCCCCCTACCCCCACACTGGGACCTATGTCAGATCCTCCTACCACTAACACAGCCATCCCTATCCACACTGGGACCTATGTCAGATCCTCCTACCACTAACACAGCCATCCCTCCCCACCCTGGGGCCTATGTCAGATTCCCCTACCACTAACAAAGCCATCCCTACCCATACTGGGACCTAAGTCAGATCCCCCTACCACTAACACATCCATCCCTGCCCATACTGGGACCTATGACAGATCCCCCCATCACTAATAAAGAGGGGGGCTACCCACACTGGGACCTATGTCAGATCCCCCTACCACTAACACAGAGCACACCTACCTCCTGTGCACAGTCCTTGTACTGGGCTCTGGCCTCAGACAAATCTGTCTTCAGGTGGTCCACCTCATTCTGCAGCTCAGATCCCTGTAGAAGAAACAATAAGGTTGTTTTACAATACTAGTTCATTGTGTGTGTTTATTGGAAATTTTATTGTAAGCCACTTGCACATCATTCTGACCAATAGTAAGGCTTACCATCATCAAAATGTCCAGTTTTCAATAATTTACTTTAATCATCTTTAAATATGCCATCAAATGACCCAATAACTGAGGAGTACGTTACTTAGATAAGTTATTCTTATTATAAAACAGTATTATGAAATTGCTAACACATGTGGTGCAAACTAGTTTTGAATAGTTGAGGCGATGCTGGTATTTTGCTGTACAAGTACAAATGATATTTCATTCATACCAAAGTATCATTTTACTGTACTCACCTGGTTTTCTGCCCTTTGCTTGGCTCCCTGGAGGTGACTGATTTCTATCTTCATATCTTTGATGTTTGCTTCTAGCTTCTCAATCTGGAAAAGTGAATTTTCATATTCCCTTATTGTCATTTCCATGCCAAAGTCCAGCCCCCCATTTAGGGGCTCGGTATCTCGGGAAATCCCATACCTCTGGTCCATCTTCCTCATTTTCTCCTCAACACTGCGACTGAAATCCATCCTCACGAAATATCAAAACAACACTCTCACAAAGAATCTCTAATTCAGCCACACCGGTAAATATTAAAGCAAAATTCCTAGCTTGTTTTTCGACAGTTTGATTCAATCTATTCCAATGTTGATTGTTTTATTCCAACACTGATCCTTCCGTACCAGAGGGAGTGAGAGTGAGTGTCCAGCAGACTCCCCATAGCCGACCCTGTGTATAGACACTGTCTATATGTAATACATAGCTGGGACACTAACAAGCTGGCTGATCACTCAACCATACACTTTCTTATGTTCAAATCTCGGATGATTTAAATTTACTTAGCAAATAGACATGAAAGCGACACTGTGCTGATATGATCTGTGTCAATAGATTGAAGAATGCCACACTTAGTACGATCCAACGATAACCAATTCTGAATGAGTCCCTGTGACCCCTTGATAGGTCTTTTCAGGTAAAAAGTATCAAGGTTGATCTAACAGGCAAACTGTGTAAAGGTGAATTACAATGTTTTGTATGTTCCTTCACTGATTCAAACTGTGTAAAGGTGAATTACAATGTTTTGTATGTTCCTTCACTGATTCAAACTGTGTAAAGGTGAATTACAATGTTTTGTATGTTCCTTCACTCAGTCAAACTGTGTAAAGGTGAATTACAATGTTTTGTATGTTCCTTCACTGATTCAAACTGTGTAAAGGTGAATTACAATGTTTTGTATGTTCCTTCACTGATTCAAACTGTGTAAAGGTGAATTACAATGTTTTGTATGTTCCTTCACTGATTCAAACTGTGTAAAGGTGAATTACAATGTTTTGTATGTTCCTTCACTGATTCAAACTGTGTAAAGGTGAATTACAATGTTTTGTATGTTCCTTCACTGATTCAAACTGTGTAAAGGTGAATTACAATGTTTTGTATGTTCCTTCACTGATTCAAACTGGGTAAAGGTGAATTACAATGTTTTGTATGTTCCTTCACTGATTAAACCTTACTGACTCTCAATAAGAACTTCTACAAGATAGATACCTTGGGGGTTGGGGTTAAACACTAAACTATGTGAAGATACATGTAAGATGTTTTAGGGATATGTATTGTCGTTTTATCAGGGGTCTTCACTGACAGCAGGATTACAGTGATAACACAACATATCCCTGCCAGGATTCCACTCCAAATGAACACTGTTTGGTCAGACCTCAGCCCACAGAATCCCTAATCCTCTACTCCATATGTACTATATAAACTCCCACAGAAGCACCTGTCCAGACAAATATTGACAGCAATCCTCCGACTTAGGCTGGTTTTCTCGGCTATACATCTGACTAAAACCTGATAACGGAATGACAGATACACACACTGATGGACTGTCACAGAAAGTCTTTGTTGCCCTATGGCATGGCATGTAATTGCCTTGACAACACAAATGAACACCTTGTCAAGTAAAATCCAGCACCAGAGTTACAAAGAGTCAGACACAAAAGTTCTGCTAGGACTCCAGGGGAACCATTGTGAGTTAGTAGCATTATAGATTTCTCACGATAATATCCTCACAGCAGCTAGCCATAAAGCCAACCCTCAAAATGTCCGACCAGCACAGGTATACCAGTCTCCATCTCTCTATATAATGGCTGCAGTATTGATCACAGCTTTACCATTAAAGGAAGTGAAATTAGCCGTTTGGAATGCGAAGAAAATTAAAAACTTAGAGCTACATGCAGCAGTCTACGACTAAATCAATATCATGAAACTGTCTGTAGAATTCTCTACAATACTATCTCTCTCTCTATTGAGAAAGAATCACATATTTTCAAAGAAGCACTTTCGAAAAGGTCAAAACTACAACATGTCCGAAGTCTTGGTTGCATTAATTCCAAATGTTTGGTTGGGCTCTGAAAACTGTCCAAAGTTTGTGCCCGGTCTAACTCCAAGCTTTTATCTTGAGGAATTCCTACATTTGTTCTTCAATGGCCAACACCATGCGTCCCCAACTATCTCCACCTATAGAGTTTCCTCGTTGGTGAATGGGACACCTATCTTAAATCAATACGATAATAGCGTGCTAGCCTGTGAGACCAATGAGTATACATGGTACACCAATCTGATGTTACTCTATAGAGCCGGGTCTAGTTCCACGCGTCACTGCTCCCCTATACCGCCCCCCTTCACATCTCAACGCTACCTAACCCTGCTCCCTAACACACATTTTGACACAGTTCAATCGTGTACTTAGTAATCACATTTAACTCAAGCTAAAGGAGTAAAGATACTTTTTGTAAGGAATTCCAACCATTATGGTGCAATATCAACACCCTGGTGGATTATATTTGACAAAATGTTTCTACATGACCAGATTTGTTATAGACAGGTGAAAGTCCAATTCATACCAAATTCTTTCGCGAATTTTATTTTTTGTGCTCAACTAAATACAGTAACTGTTCTGGTATTACTGCCAGGTGATTTGAGAAGAAAAAAATTATCTGACGAATGATAAATGTTGAATAGAGTATTTAGATAACTTCAAATTAAAGAACTCATAAATACAAATCTGATATCTACATGTTAGTATTCTAACTGATATCTAACTACTCAATGACTCTGTGTTATAGAGTCGTGTGTCCTCTATATCTCTCAAACTATCACCATTGGAAATCTACGTTACCTGTGTTTAATGTTTTACATGTCACGAAACACACAGTGATTTTTAAGAAACAGAACTGAAGACATGACATAGTGGTTGACTGAACGCTCTCAGTACAATAGACGGGAATATTGACCTGATAAAAGTCATCTCTACTGCTGTCCTACTGACACAGGGAGGATTATTACGGGGATAATCCACGTTAATCCGGTTATTGTATTAACACAGCAGTAATTCAATATATATATATTTTCTTTTGGATGATATTCCAATTAAACAATTAGGATTATATATTCCATGAATAAACTAATCAAACTATCGCTCTAATTATAAATACATAACAAATAACACAAAGGGTCAAAGCTGAATGGTCAACATGTAATATTCTATAGTGCATTATCAAAGGTCTTTGAATGTAATCTTTAATCTCGAGCATTTTAGAAAATCTGGTACTAGCAGGATTAGATCTAAATAGGCCGTAAGTCACATAGATAATTGATTGGTGTATGGTCATTCACTGGAGGCTGTGTACTATCTTGATCTCAGTGTTGACTTCTGAACATATCAGTGGACAAATATTGAACAACCTCGAATGCCAGTGGTCAAACGGTCACCAGCGGGATTACAAACAGGATTGACCATTATCAATGGTATGGTTACGTTTAAACCTATTCTAGAAATTCCATTTTGATGAATTATATATTAGGTGTTATCTGGGAAATATCTGCAATTGTACAATACACATATAGGGTACCTAAGGCGCAAATGACACAGGGCAATACTAGTAAATTATCAGCTATATTTATACCTAACAGGAAGTCATAAGGTAAAACAGGTAAACTGTAATTGTTGATATTGACGAAAGTCTTTATTTTGATGTACTAGCTGTCATTCCTATTAAATCAATTATAAACAAAACTATTCCTCACAGCTATAATCACAATTAACAGAATGACCCAACATGAGCTTTGGGATAATTAAAGGAACCTGGTGAACAATATTCCCTCCTAAAATAACAGAATTTTATCTTTTGAAATTCTGCCAACATTTTTTAAAACAGTTTTTGATTATTCATATCATTGTCTACCTACAGTGCCTGGTTGTTTTCTTCAAGAATTCTGTTAATGTCATCGTGTGTACCTTAGCTGTCCTTTTCACACACTTAGCACATAACTTACAGCCATAAGGATTATACAAATGTGTATCACTCGGACCAAACTCACTTTATACTTGATATTTATGTTTGAACATTAAATGTCAGTAAGATATTTTTACACAGCACCTGCAGGTAGGCACTATAACGATAGTTGTCTGTAGTATTCTAGTCCCCCAGGTAGGCACTATAAAGATAGTTGTCTGTTGTATTTTAGTCCCCTAGGTAGGCACTATTTAGATAGTTGTCTGTAGTATTCTAGTCCCCCAGGTAGGCACTATAAAGATAGTTGTCAGTTGTATTCTAGTCCCCCAGGTAGGCACTATAAAATAGTTGTCTGTTGTGTTCTAGTCCCCCAGGTAGGCACTATAAAGATAGTTGTCTGTAGTATTCTAGTCCCCCAAGTAGGCTCTATAAAGATAGTTGTCTGTTGTATTCTCGTCCCCCAGGTAGGCACTATAAAGATAGCTGTCTGTTGTATTCTAGTCCCCCAGGTAGGCCCTATAAAGATAGTTGTCTGTAGTATTCTAGTCCCCCAAGTAGGCACTATAAAGATAGTTGTCTGTTGTGTTCTAGTCCCCCAGGTAGGCTCTATAAAGATAGTTGTCTGTTGTATTCTAGTCCACCAGGTAGGCACTATAAAGATAGTTGTCTGTTGTATTCTAGTCCCCCAGGTAGGCCCTATAAAGATAGTTGTCTGTTGTGTTCTAGTCCCACAGGTAGGCCCTATAAAGATAGGTGTCTGTTGTATTCTAGTCCCCCAGGTAGGCACTATAAAGATAGTTGTCTGTTGTGTTCTAGTCCCCCAGGTAGGCACTATAAAGATAGTTGTCTGTTGTGTTCTAGTCCCCCAGGTAGGCACTATAAAGATAGTTGTCTGTTGTGTTCTAGTCCCCCAGGTAGGCACTATAAAGATAGTTGTCTGTTGTGTTCTAGTCCCCCAGGTAGGCTCTATAAAGATAGTTGTCTGTTGTATTCTAGTCCACCAGGTAGGCACTATAAAGATAGTTGTCTGTTGTATTCTAGTCCCCCAGGTAGGCACAATTAAGATAGTTGTCTGTTGTATTCTAGTCCCCCAGGTAGGCACTATAAAGATAGTTGTCAGTTGTATTCTAGTACCCCAGGTAGGCTCTAAGACTTCAAAGTATCATATTAAAATGAATTTAAATAATATCAAAGGGTGATAACATGTATAAATTTTCCTAAGTTTGTAAAATCAAGGTTAACTTGTTCTAGATAGGTAATACATCTGTATATATATGCTGATCCTGAAAACTGCTATAACAGCAAAAATCCTAATTATGAAGTATCATTGTTATTAGTTAGTATCACACATAAACTCAATTCTTCTGAGAATTGTTATAAACTACTCTGAACCAATCTTTATCAATTCTATTTTCCTCCAAAACAATACTACATACGCTGTATCAGTAGAATGTCATCAAAATATTTCATTCAGTAATTTCATCAACATAGTAATATGTTCTAATTTGTAGTTAAATCATAAACAAGACTTAATATTTAGATAATTGTGTTAGGAGAAATGACAAGACCATTCTATGTGACAGGTATTATTAACAGAACGACCTGGTGGGTCCTCGTCGATAATAACTAAGGCAGGCCGTGTTACATTTACAAGGTCTACTTAACACTGGAGGGATTTCTTTGAGCAGGATATTTTAGTCGACGTTTATTGACACAGGTAAAATAAATTGATGGTAGAGTATGATATTATGCGTGGCTACCTGACACAGGTATGACTACTGTCCCCAGTCAGGTTTGGACATGTACCCCTGCCCATTAAAACACAGGAGGGAAATCTTCATTGACAGCAGGGAAGCATGATCAGACATGCTGCTCATTCTTGGTCACAAATTCTCTCAAAACTGATAGAGTTACTTCCCTTCATCACTTTTATTTTAAAACACAAAAATAATCTCCCTTGTACTTTTTAATGTTTGTTTCTTTATCAATTTGTAAAAAATATACGAACCCCAAACATGTGCTTGATGCAGCACAATCTCCCATTATGCACCTGTCATAAAAGCCCAGGTTTTGCAAAGACAGTATCAATAGGGATTTCAAAGGAGCAAATGATAAATCTGCTGAAGGATTGGTAACAACAAATTCACTACATTTTGATCTCATTGATATTATCATTGTCAGTGATACATTTACATGTGATCTTCAAGTCCTATCATCATACAACTATCATCATACAATTTTGATGGAACACATAGAATTGCTGGAAATACTGAAATTATAATTAATGTACTTTTCATTAAAAAAAATCATCACATTAACAATATCCTGAGAAATTCAACAAAATAAAACACAGTCAAACCTACTCATGAACACCCTATATGAGAGTAAGGTCACTTTTCTTTTTTCCATCTGTTTTTGAATCAATGACTACTTTCAGAAGTCAAATGTTTTTAAAGCTTCCTAGGCTGGTCATTTTATACAGGTTAGACTGTAATAAATCATTGTTTCATTAAGAAATGGAGAATTCATACCTCTTCCATCTTGTTTGCGATGTCACTGCTACAGGCTTTGACCTGAGATTCACTCTGGAGGAGTTGTTCCTGGCGATGGCCCAGCTCCTGTTCGACAGCCTGGCCCCGTGCCTGGATCTGTCGCAGCTCAGCCTCCATGTGAGACAGCTGGTCCTGTAGGCGGTTGGTGTCGGACTTGTGGCGTTGGTGAGATGAGGCAAGGTTCAGCTGCAGCTGCTGGATACTCTGCTCCAGACGATCATTCTGGAAAAAAAAAGATTTATGCCATTCTATCAAAACGACTAATTCATAAAGAATTTCATAACAAACCCAGTGAAATAAGAACTAAAATCTTGATTCTATGAATATTGGTTTGGTAGATGTAGATGTTAAGGCTGTCACAATATATCCAACGAGAGTTCCGCGAGGCGGTACATGATACGCCCGTCAGATGTCGAATGAGCAGTTTGCCACAAAGGGTCATAAGCGTCCATTCTACAAAGCGCCTTACCTGCATAAATAACCGGCAAATAATTTTGCTTATCGAACTTGTCCGAGCTTTCATGGCAATGAACCTTCCTACCAAGTTTGAAATTGATCCATTCAAAATTACTCAAGTTATTGAGCGGAAACTGTTTCAGCAATTTTACAAAGGGCCATTTCTCCGTAAATAACTGGCAAATAATTTTGGTTATCGCAAGCTTTCAAAGAAATGAACCTTTCTATGAAATTTGAATAAATCTATTCAAAATTACTGAAGCTATTGAGCGGAAACTAATGAATGTGTGCCCGCCTACCTGCCTGCCCGCGTGAAAACATAATACAGAAGGGAATCAGTTACAATTTCACAACCATAGGTTGGTTAAACACAATATTAAATCTATGTGATGCATTTCATATATGATTCAGTTCGGAAACATTCCAACAACACTTTCTGTTTAAATTGAGCTCCTTTTTCCACTAACAATATATCGGGACGCGTATCACAATACACTCTCTGTATTGTAATTTATTGTGATACAACCCATGACAACCCTAGTAGTTGTAATATCATGACAGTATAATCATTCCTATCCATTTACCAGCGTAAATGACAGGATGACATAGGAAGTCTACTTTACATACCTCTTTCATGGCACTGTTCTTCTGTTCGCGGACGGCGGCGAGTTCAACCTTGAGATCGTTGATCTGATCCTGTTGGTCAGACATCTGTCTAAGTTTGGCCTGAAGTTCACTCCTTGTCTCTTCCAGGGCCATATCAAGGTGGGCAATCCTGTCCTCCTTGTCAAGGTACTAAAAGGGAGGCAACTCACTCATTACACCTACATATGACTAAATACATGGGTCACATCATTTTGTTTGCAAAATTATAAATAGGCATTTCAGTTTAAAAAAAATGAATTTTCATAAAGATTTTACAGCGACAAACTTTCCACCACAAAATAAAGCATAGTTAGAAATTGAAAGATTGACTTGAATACCATTCATGGATGTGTGTGACTTACCTCCTGATCTGTGTGGCTGTGATCTCCCTGGTATACGTAAAGCTCATTCTCCAGTTTTTTAGCACGCTCTTCATGGGTAAGAGACTAAAAACCAAATAAATTTTCCATTAAAATCAATGATGTTTCCTACATCAAATAAAACACTGATCCATTAAAACGAAACACTGATCCATTAAAACGAAACACTGATCCGTTAAACTCATACTGGTTTCACAGACTTGACAGGCCAGTGCTTACCTCTGACTGGAGCAATGCGTTCCTGTCCTTGAGGTTTTTGATGTTCTCCTCACACTCGTGGACACGGTTGCTCGACATGGACAGTTCGTCCTGGGTGGTGCGCAGCTCGGTTGTTAGCTGCTCAATGACCTCCTCAAACTTATTGACCTCGTGTTTTGTGTCGCTGTACAAGGCCTCTATATTTTCCAGCTCATTCTTCAGTGTCTCTAACTGATGTTCCTTCTCCAGCTCCCGCTTACGGCTCTCGGACAGCTTGTCCTGGTGATAAAATTCACAAAAGATCAATAAAATTTAATGTCACTAATTATTTGAAATGATAAAGGTGTTAAAATTTGAAAGTTTGTACCTGTATAACAAATTTATTAATTTATAATATTTCACCTATAATAGATTTGTAAATTGTTACTTGCAATAAGGATTTTTGTTACAATTTTAAGTTTTTAATCACATAAAATGTTAGAGGTATTTCAAAGAATAATAATGTTGCAACATGTTTAACATGTACATTGTTTGTGCTTAAAGTAAAACTTTGATATTACGTTAATTATTCAGGTATTTGTGGATATATCCCAGTAATAAGCTTGGTCTAAACTGCCACTCACCTGAAGAGTTTTGACAGTTCCCTCTAAATGTCCGACCTCATTCATACTCTTGCCATACTTCTGTTTGAAGCTGTCCAGCTCTGATTCTAGAGCATGGCCTTCCTCACGACTGCTGTCTAACTGGTCCTCCAGTAGGATGATCTGCTGACGGGACTCGGCCAGAGATACCTCATGTTCATGTAGCTTGTCATTCTGACGCTTCATCTGTAAATAACATATACTTCCTGTCACACTGATCAGAAGCTTGGTTCAGCCTTTGGAATCCTAAAATCACACACTGTATGATCACCCCAGCTTATCAGTTATCATATCTTTACCCATTTATTTTACTTTTTCTATAAACAGTTCCAACAAACTATTACTTATAGTTGATATCATTGCAAATAGTAGAACAAGATTTGTTACTTATTTTTAGATAAACTGTACCTTTGTTCTAACCCTCCATCATAATAGGGCTGTATATCTGCTCCCATCTCAACCACTCTGACCCTCTATATCAGCCCCTTCCTACTCCAGCTTGTGTCCCTTGCCTTAACTTGCCCTAGATCTGCCTGCCCCTCCATCCCTGCTACTCCCTCCCATCTTTATGTCCCCTTGTATAGTACACTGTCTGCCCCCCACCCCCATGTCTCCCAAGTATGCCCTAAGTCCGTCTACTACCTCGATTGAAGTATCATCCTGCATCCTCTTCATCCTGTCAATTTCGTCGTTGAGTGCCATGATGGTTGTCTTGTGGTCCAGGTTCTCCTTCTGTCCGTCACTGTTCTGGTTATGTGTCATTTCAAGTTCCTCGCGCACAAGGTCCATATCCTGTTGGATCCGTTTCACTTCCTGTTCGTGACTGCTCCTGGCTAGCTGGAGTTCCGACTTCAGCTGCTCTATTGTTCGTAAGTGGTTTTTCATCTGAAAGGATTAAAGAACAAACATTAGACTCAGTTCTACGTCAGACAGGAACAAAGGCCCTCACACCGAGCTTTATGTAACTACTTGGGTAAATTCTAAGTGTAACATATACCCACGAATAATTTGGATTATTGTTAGTTCTAATGGATGTACTACATGTTTTATTTTGAAATTTCGATTTTCGTATCGTCAAGTTAAATAATTTTGTTAATTTTAACCATACCAAAACATCAGTAGGTAATGAATGGAGAGCCAGAAATAGATTACTTCCACAAGAAAACCTGATCTATAAACAATTAACAATAATGACATGGTTAGTACTGTACATAAAGGGAGAGAACCCTATATTAAAGACAATGTATAATAAACATGCAAAGACTAAACTGTATATGTTAATTTTATCATGAAAATAACAAGAGGCCCATAGGGCCTGTATGGCTCACCTGGATATCTAAGCAATCATGGCAGAATATTCTCCAAATGAGATCCATGGGAATATGCCAGACCTCAAGGCCAATCCTTGTAGCATATATATCTGTATTCAATTTTTCATGCCCAGCAATTTTATGTATGGTTATGGGGTGGGGATCTCAAATGTTTCCAATCTGTGACTCAGAAACTAGGTCCCTACGGTTGTGGCCAGACCCCAGGATCAATTCAAATATCATGACTGTATTTGTCTCTTTATGCCCAACAATTGTATATATAGTTTTGGGGTGGGGATCTTAACCATTTCGAAGTTATGACCCAGGGGTTAAGTCTCCAAGGGTGGGGCAGTCCCCAAGGCCATCCTGGAAGCATATGTGCATTCATCTCTTTATACTCAGCAATTGTCTATATGGTTACAGGTCAGGGATCTCAACTGTTTCCAAGCTGTGACTAAGAAACTAGGTCCCTAGGGGTTCGGTCAGACCCCAGGGTCTATTCTAATATCATGACTGCATTCGTCTCTTTATGCCCAGCATTTGTATAT
>NW_018408772.1:138222-174508 GCF_002113885.1 Mizuhopecten yessoensis | reverse complement strand
ATTTGTACAATTTTGAATCCCTGCATCCCATGAATGCTTTTGATTAAATATGATCGATATCCAGTGCATAGTTCTACAGAAGAAGTCGTTTGTAGAAATATAGCCAAATTACCCCTTTTTGGCCCCGCCCCTCAGCCCCCTGGGGGGTCAGCCCAACCATTTGTACAATTTTGAATCTCCACCACCTAGGGATGCTTCCAGTCTAATATGGTTGATATCCATCCCTTGGTTCCAGAGAAGAAGTCGCTTAAAGCAGTTTAGCCAAATTGCCCCCTTTTGGCCCCGCCCCTCAGCCCCCTGGGGGGTCAGCCCCACCATTTGTACAATTTTGAATCCCCACCATTTAGGGATGCTTCCAGTCAAATTTAGTTAAATTCCAATCAGTGGTTAAGAAGAAGAAGTCGTTTAAAGAAAATGTTGACGGACGGACGACCGACGGACGAAGGACGACACGGTATGGCATAAGCTCACCTGGGTCCTTTGGACCAGGTGAGCTAATAAATGTAGGTCAATCATACGAGTCATTTTACTATGGTTATTGCAGCAGACATTTTACATCTAAATTTGACTGAAAAAATTGAAATTAAAATAAGAAGAATTTTGAAGACTTTATTAATCTAAAGAAAAAAGATTGCAGCAATAACAAAATTGGCGAAAGATTTTGCAAATAAAGAAACAAAACCAACACCAAAATTAAGTATAACTGAAAGATTTGAATATCGTCAATAACAGATTCCTAGACTTTAGACTTGACATTGTTACAGACTGTCCCTGGTAGGCATGCACAGCTTGCTCTTTACTCCCGATGATTTCATCATGCAGTAACTTACTAATCAAACTAAATGCAACTTCAGTCATAAATGACATAAAAACTATTATAAATATATACTTATATTGGACACACCTGATAAGTCTGACAAAAGAAGGCACACAGCTATTATAAAAAAAGTTTATAGCAAAAACAGATATATTTACAAAACTTTAATGTATTATTAGATAAAGCTGAAATATGATGGAATGTCAATCAATGTTACTTCAATTATTTTAACATGAAATTTGTATGCTATTTCAAAATCACCTCCACAACAGTATGACCACATAAAACAAGCATAAAACATTTTTTATAAATATTATTTTTATTTGTAGCATGCACATAAATCAAAAATATTTTTTCAATGCCAATATGTGAATCTCTGAAGTTTTGACTTTATGAATGACAGAATCATTAAAACAAATGTATATGTGGAGATGTTGATAGCACACAAAGTTCATGTGACAGTTGTTACTTGGGAGAAGGAGGATTAAACAGTCAATGATCTGGTACAGAAGCTCTCCGACGCAGGTCTACACACCTGCTCTTACCTTTAGATCTCTCTACCGGGAACAAAACAAAGGTACACATTTACAGAGGGATCAAAATCGGTAAAAAACTTTAATCTTACTCCAACTTGGTATGGCCTAACCTAAAGGCTAATCTTGTACAGAGGATTTTACTTTAGAAACAAATGTTGTGGTTTTATTACAGAAACTAATAGCATTTGAGCACATGCCCACTTTCAGTACAAGGGGAGGTAACTGCAGAAACACGTAGCCCTCTCTTAGTATTGTAACAGACAACTGTACTAGTGTCAATTAGATACCTTTAGACACCAATTGAATATACTAATCTGTATGATCATGTCACAGAATATTTGATGCTGCCATAAATCGCAAATCTAGTTACGTAATCAAAATATAATAAATTCACCAAAACTCGTATGGTCATCATTGTTTTGTCCGTCACCTCACAGACCTCAGTTATCACATCACACAGAAGTGTGAAATAAAGTTCCCTTAGGAATAAGATGTCTCTACATCAGGACATTAATTACAAAAGTTAGTTATTATGTAATTGCATTATATTTTACGTATTAAAGTTATCAGTATTAATCACATTACCTTACACGAAAGTCTAACAATGTCAGACCTAGGTATAGGACATTTTACCATACAAAGCCCCTTATTCCACCACCTCTGCAAACCCTGGGGTTATCTACCTTAACCAACCAACCAGTTAAGTTCTAAGTGTTAAGTATCCGGTCGTGTACAGTAGCTGTGTACAGTAGCTGTGTATAATAGCTGTGTATAACTGCTGTATGATTACCACAGATCCTTTCTGTCCTCTCTGTGTCTACAGGGTAAAGCTTACATTACTACAGGTATACAGGTCTCTACAAACCTCGTCACCTTGTACATGTTAAGTATCCGGTCGTGTACAGTAGCTGTGTATAATAGCTGTGTATAACTGCTGTATGATTACCACAGATCCTTTCTGTCCTCTCTGTGTCTACAGGGTAAAGCTTACATTACTACAGGCTTACAGGTCTCTACAAACCTCGTCACCTTGTACATGCTTTAGAGTATGACAATCATTACCTTTCAAATCAATGCAGACATGATCAGGGGAGACAACTCTAGAATGAGGTATTGCAAATAACATGTAATTTTCATGTCCCCCCCCCTCCAAGTATTAATTAATCTCAATTAAGTTTTGTTTTATAATATATCATTCCCTGTACAAAATAACTGAAAAAAAATCTGCTAAAAGATACGAGTAAATATAAACAAAAATCGTGTGTTCTAGGTATGGATACATTTAAACATGATTGTGTGTTTTACCAGAATCCTTGGCACCATATAAAATCTGATAAAACATTTTGGAGGTGTACTTAGAGTGAGAGTCAGAAGTACAAGCATCCAACTGTACAACGTGTTGATTTACTAAAGCTTGGTGTTCTATGTGTTTCCAATGCAGTACAGACAAATAACGAGAATTGTCTCCCTTTTTCTGATCATCTGTCTTCCTAGGTGGTGTCTTTAAAGTTTAAAATCAAAATGGATTTTCAAGTTAACATTTTGAATTACTATGACATATTAATGACTGATCACAGTGCAAATCGAACTACAAATTGATTACGTAAATATTGTGTAATGTTGTAAAGATCGATTTATTTTTTACACACAAATATTTCTGCTCCTCATAAAAAATGTGAACAACAAAACAAAAGCATTAAAATCACAGGTGATACCATTAAATCAAGCAGAACTGTCAAATTTGAAATCAAAACACATGTTTTGCTATTAGAACCCTTAGTTGTGCATCTGATCACTTGACATTGCAGCAAAGTTTTCACATTCAGATCAATCTTGAATGAAAAAGAACCTTACCTCTTGTAACGAAATTTCATGATCATGTTGCAATTTTTGAATTGACTTTTCATCGTCCGAAATCTGAAAAGATAATAATGAAAAACCTCTGTCAATTCACTGGTAAATGACAACAACATTACTACTACTTCTTACTAAAGAATTTACCAGAAAATCAATAGTGCCCTCAGTGAGTTAGGATCAACATGGTTCTAATCATACTGTTACTCTGTGTACTGTATTAAAACTAGCTGAATATAAGAGCCAATCATTTGGTCACATTACAAAGCTAAATCTCTGTCTATTTAGTCATTCCCTGTCCAGATTAACACAGTCCATTTATTATTGTATAAATGTCTCTACAATATGGTCCTCCTTATGGCCCTGACTTCCCTTGTGTTTACTTGTCTACTTTCTCAGCCTGATTGCCCTCTGTTCTACCTGTACACATGTCTCTACAATACGATCCTCCTTATGGCCCCGACTTCCCTTGTGTTTACTTGTCTACTTTCTCAGCCTGATTGCCCTCTGTTCCACCTGTACACATATCTCTACAATACGATCCTCCTTATGGCCCCGACTTCCCTTGTGTTTACTTGTCTACTTTCTCAGCCTGATTGCCCTTTGTTCTATCTCTACAATAAGATCTACCTTCTTTTCGTCCTGATCACACTTCGCGTTGAGGTCCCTGATTTCCTGCTGCAGCTGCTTCACACGGCCATTCAGCCGAATCACCTCATCTTCACGAATGTTCAGCTGAAAAAACACAAATAATTTGAGTCCCATTTTTAGTAATTTCAATAGCTTTCATTAGTTTCATTTATTATAGTTAAGTATAAGAGGTAATTTAAGAGATTTTTGTTTCCCAGTAATAAGGCATTATAGCTGGAAAGAATGATTCGAAAACAGTTTGAAAAGAGCAAATCCTTCAGTAATCTAATTGACGTTTACATAGTTATAGTACAATAAGTGTTTTTTCAGAATTGTTTGATTCCTGAAATTCTTAATAAAGGCCCTACCTCCTCCATACATCCCTGGTACTTCTCCTGTGTGGTGTCCAGTTCACCCTGTACCTTGAGGATCACCTGGTCCCTGTGGGCCACCTGTAATGGTCAATTTAATACTTTGGTGACATTGGCTCATTTTAAAGGCTGTCATTACATGAGTTAAAGGTGATTAACTCCTTCACTCCTTCCAATATAGCCTTCCTCTAGCCTCTTCCTGACAAATACTTTATAAATTTTCATCCACATCTCTCTTTCTAACCTTTAAAACGTACACTTATTTACCTCTTTCTGACCTGACCTTTACAAAGCCCCTCCTACTACCCTCTGTTTGACCTGACCTTTACAAAGCCCCTCCTACTACCCTCTGTTTGACCTGACCTTTACAAAGCCCCTCCTACTACCCTCTGTTTGACCTGACCTTTACAAAGCCCCTCCTACTACCCTCTGTTTGACCTGACCTTTACAAAGCCCCTCCTACTACCCTCTGTTTGACCTGACCTTTACAAAGCCCCTCCTACTACCCTCTGTTTGACCTGACCTTTACAAAGCCCCTCCTACTACCCTCTGTTTGACCTGACCTTTACAAAGCCCCTCCTACTACCCTCTGTTTGACCTGACCTTTACAAAGCCCCTCCTACTACCCTCTGTTTGACCTGACCTTTACAAAGCCCCTCCTACTACCCTCTGTTTGACCTGACCTTTACAAAGCCCCTCCTACTACCCTCTGTTTGACCTGACCTTTACAAAGCCCCTCCTACTACCCTCTGTTTGACCTGACCTTTACAAAGCCCCTCCTACTACCCTCTGTTTGACCTGACCTTTACAAAGCCCCTCCTACTACCCTCTGTTTGACCTGACCTTTACAAAGCCCCTCCTACTACCCTCTGTTTGACCTGACCTTTACAAAGCCCCTCCTACTACCCTCTGTTTGACCTGACCTTTACAAAGCCCCTCCTACTACCCTCTGTTTGACCTGACCTTTACAAAGCCCCTCCTACTACCCTCTGTTTGACCTGACCTTTACAAAGCCCCTCCTACTACCCTCTGTTTGACCTGACCTTTACAAAGCCCCTCCTACTACCCTCTGTTTGACCTGACCTTTACAAAGCCCCTCCTACTACCCTCTGTTTGACCTGACCTTTACAAAGCCCCTCCTACTACCCTCTGTTTGACCTGACCTTTACAAAGCCCCTCCTACTACCCTCTGTTTGACCTGACCTTTACAAAGCCCCTCCTACTACCCTCTGTTTGACCTGACCTTTACAAAGCCCCTCCTACTACCCTCTGTTTGACCTGACCTTTACAAAGCCCCTCCTACTACCCTCTGTTTGACCTGACCTTTACAAAGCCCCTCCTACTACCCTCTGTTTGACCTGACCTTTACAAAGCCCCTCCTACTACCCTCTGTTTGACCTGACCTTTACAAAGCCCCTCCTACTACCCTCTGTTTGACCTGACCTTTACAAAGCCCCTCCTACTACCCTCTGTTTGACCTGACCTTTACAAAGCCCCTCCTACTACCCTCTGTTTGACCTGACCTTTACAAAGCCCCTCCTACTACCCTCTGTTTGACCTGACCTTTACAAAGCCCCTCCTACTACCCTCTGTTTGACCTGACCTTTACAAAGCCCCTCCTACTACCCTCTGTTTGACCTGACCTTTACAAAGCCCCTCCTACNGTTGTTGTACTATTGTGATAGTTGTTGTACTATTGTGATATTTGTTGTACTATTGTGATAGTTGTTGTACTATTGTGATATTTGTTGTACTATTGTGATAGTTGTACTATTGTGATATTTGTTGTACTATTGTGATATTTGTTGTACTATTGTGATGGTTGTTGTATTACTGTGATGGTTGTTGTACTATTGTGATGGTTGTTGTACTATTGTGATGGTTGTTGTATTATTGTGATGGTTGTTGTACTATTGTGATGATTGTTGTACTACTGTGATGGTTGTTGTACTATTGTGATAGTTGTTGTACTATTGTGATGGTTGTTGTACTATTGTGATGGTTGTTGTACTCATGTGATGGTTGTTGTACTATTGTGATAGTTGTTGTACTATTGGGTTAAGTATTGAGATAGTACAACAACTATCACAATAGTACAACATCTATCACAATAGTACAACACCTATCACAATAGTACAACTATCACAATAGTACAACAACTAACACAATAGTACAACAACGATCACAATAGTACAACAACCATCACAATAGTACAACTATCACAATAGTACAACAACTAACACAATAGTACAACAACTATCACAATAGTTGTTGTAATATAGTGATAGTTGTTGTACTATTGTGATAGTTGTTGTACTATTGGGTTAAGTATTGAGATAGTGTTTGAGTTTGATATTTGTCCCATTAACTGCCGTACAATGTTACTACACTCCTTTATGTCTCTGTTGTTCTAGGCTTGATCTGTTGAAACTGATCACTACCTTTAGTGGAGAGTATAGTTGTTCTCTCATGCATGACCATTCATCATGGTAAAATCATACATATCAATCTGTGAAAGCCAATGTTGTTCTAGGCTTGATCTGTTGAAACTGATCACTACCTTTAGTGGAGAGTATAGTTGTTCTCTCATGCATGACCATTCATCATGGTAAAATCATACATATCAATCTGTGAAAGCCAATATTGTATTTTTTTAAACTACCAGTCTTTATTTTTATATGCAAGTCTACAGACACCTATTCCATTAAACACACAATTACGTTTACACTTTCTATTGGTGACAATTATGTTGTTAGAATCCTTATTGGTATCTTTCTATCAAGGTGATGACTAGGATAGTACATCCATAGGATGTTGTTTTGTTCCACAGCCATCTGATATGAGTTTATGATGCAGAAAGCTAATTTTTGCCTCACCTCATTATAACAGGCGCTGTATTGGGCCTGAGACTCCATCAGATCCTCCTGTAACGTCTTAATGGACTCATCTCTTCGTCTCACCTGGATAACACAGGAAGATATCATGACATACGTCACACATAGGTGCAGTATATAAAATCAATGTATTAAAGAAAACCCAGGTTAGGTATTGCACGAACTGACACATACCTCCTGTTCGATGAGTCAGATATTGTACAAACTGTTAGTGGTACGTACCTCCTGTTCGGTGAGTTTTCGGCTCTTGTCCAGGTCGATATGACACTGGGTGAGAGCCTCCTGTAGTTTCTTGATGGTGTCCGACTGTTTGTTCACCTCACCAAGCTTCTCATGGTGTTTGCCCTTCAGACGACCTATTTCAGAATTCAGCTTCTGGATTGTGTCATCTCTGATATTCACCTGTATATATATTATATAAATTTTATAGTCTTTATAGGAAGATGTCTACCGTTAAATATATATAGAAATTCAATGAACATCATCTGTCATGATCTTGGATCAATTTTTTTTCTTACCACGTAATTGATAAATTAAAGCTCGTTAAAAGTAACATCTTTAGACAGATTTTTTTATAAGTTAGTCTACTGAGTTGGAAGGCTGACTACAGACTTGTTACCTACTCTACTGAGTTGAACAATTACTACAGACTGGCTACCTACTCTACTGAGATGGAAGGCTGACTACAGACTGGCTACCTACTCTACTGAGTTGAACAATTACTACAGACTGGCTACCTTCTCTACTGAGTTGGAAGGCTTACTACAGACTGGTTACCTACTCTACTGAGATGGAAGGCTGACGACAGACTGGTTACCTACTCTACCGAGTTGGAGCAATTACTACAGACTGGCTACCTACTCTACTGAGTTGAACAATTACTACAGACTGGCTACCTTCTCTACTGAGTTGGAAGGCTGACTACAGACTGGTTACCTACTCTACTGAGATGGAAGGCTGACTACAGACTGGTTACCTACTCTACCGAGTTGGAACAATTACTACAGACTGGCTACCTACTCTACTGAGATGGAAGGCTGACTACAGACTGGCTACCTTCTCTACTGAGTTGGAAGGCTGACTATAGACTGGCTACCTTCTCTACTGAGTTGGAAGGCTGACTGCTGAGTTGGAAGGCTGACTACTGAGTTGGAAGGCTGACTACTGAGTTGGAAGGCTGAATATAGACTGGCTACCTACTCTACTGAGTTGGAAGGCTGACTACTGAGTTGGAAGGCTGACTACTGAGTTGGAAGGCTGACTATAGACTGGCTACCTACTCTACTGCGTTGGAAGGCTGACTATAGACTGGCTACCTACTCTACTGCGTTGGAAGGCTGACTACAGACTGGCTACCTTCTCTACTGAGTTGGAAGGCTGACTACAGACTGGCTACCTACTCTACAGAGTTGGAAGGCTTACTACAGACTGGCTACCTTCTCTACTTAATTGGAAGGCTGACTACAGACTGGCTACCTTCTCTACTGAGTTGGAAGGCTGACTACTGAGTTGGAAGGCTGACTACAGACTGGTTACCTACTCTACTGAGATGGAAGGCTGACTACAGACTGGCTACCTACTCTACAGAGTTGGAAGGCTTACTACAGACTGGCTACCTTCTCTACTGAATTGGAAGGCTGACTACAGACTGGCTACTTTCTCTACTGAGTTGGAAGGCTGACTACGGACTGGCTACCTTCTCTACTGAATTGGAAGGCTGACTACAGACTGGCTACTTTCTCTACTGAGTTGGAAGGCTGACTACTGAGTTGGAAGGCTGACTACAGACTGGCTTCCTACTCTACTGAGTTGGAAGGCTGACTACAGACTGGCTACCTACTCTACTGAGTTTGAAGGCAGACTACAGACCTGCTACCTACTCTACTGAGTGGGAAGCCTGTCTACTGAGTTGGAAGGATGACTACAGACTGGCTACCTACCCTACTGAGATGGAAGGCTAACTACAGACTGGCTATACCTGCTCTACTGAGTTGGAAGGATGACTACAGACTGGCTACCTACCCTACTGAGATGGAAGGCTGACTACAGACTGGCTACCTACTCTACTCTACCCTACGCTACCCACCTTACTCATGGACTCCTTCTGCTGTTTATGTAGACTGGCCAGGTCTGATTTCAGGTTTATCAGCAGTTCCTCCTTTGTACCAATCTACATAGGAAACACAAACACAGTCAATATATATGTCACATACAAAGCAGAATAAGGCACTTAAAATAGTTGAAATTTTCATCAGAATGCACATAGTGGCTTTGAACAAATAAAACTAAGTCACACTGTAACCTAAGTTATAAGAAATACAATTTTACAATATGACATTGTCAGTCTGGTTGATCTGTGTGGTTAAAAGAGTTTTCCTTCAGATTTAACATTGCTTTGACATCGTGGTTAACCCTGTATTGATCCTTTTTTTTTTACCTAGAGTTTAAATCTACACTAAGCCTAGTAACAACTCTTGGTCTGACCTTATCAAGGTACATGCATCACAGTTTGACTTTGTTCGATTGTTTTACTAACAGTTTGTTACAACTCCTGGTCTGACCTTATCAAGGTACATACTTCACAGTTTGACTTTGTTCCATTGTTTTACTAACAGTTTGTAACAACTCCTGGTCTGACCTTATCAAGGTACATACATCACAGTTTGACTTTGTTCGATTGTTTTACTAACAGTTTAACCCTACATAGACTTCTGTGTTGATCTATTGTTTAACAGTATTTGACCCCTGGTTTGAACTTGTTGAGATTGTTTTATTGACCTCCAGTTTGACCCTACATTAACCCCTGTGTTGACCCTTAGTTTAACAGTATTTGACCATAGGTTTTACCTTGTTTAATTTTTTAATAACCTCTCATTGAACCCTTCACTGACCCGTGTTGACCCTTAGTTTAACAGTATTTGACCCCAGGTTTGAATTTTGTTTAATTTTTATAATCTCTCATTGAACCCTACACTGACCCGTGTTGACCCTTAGTTTAACAGTATTTGACCCCAGGTTTGAATTTTGTTTAATTTTTATAATCTCTCATTGAACCCTACACTGACCCGTGTTGACCCTTAGTTTAACAGTATTTGACCCCAGGTTTGAATTTTGTTTAATTTTTATAATCTCTCATTGAACCCTACACTGACCCGTGTTGACCCTTAGTTTAACAGTATTTGACCCCAGGTTTGAATTTTGTTTAATTTTTATAATCTCTCATTGAACCCTACACTGACCCGTGTTGACCCTTAGTTTTACAGTATTTGACGCCAGGTTTGACCCTGTCTCCTTGGTGATACTCACATTGTGCTGTTGTTTGTCACTCTGGGACTGGAGGGAGGTCAGTTCAATGTTGAGTTCACGCACACGGTCCTCCAGGCGACTCACATCCTCCTGGTACTGAGTGTTACGGCGCTTTGCGTCATTCATGTTCGACTCCAGGTTACTGATCGTACCCTTCTTTGTGTCGTTCTGTAATAATTATTATTATGTTATCAATATAGGAATACCTGTGTCTGTCTAAACACATTTTTTTCAAACAAGGATGTAACACTTAAGGTTTCAATTATTTGAACTTAATGTTAAAAAGAAAACATTTCAGAATTTAATACAAGGTATGTTATTTCAATCTGTCCAACAAACCAGTTGTGTAGTACACTTTTGGAGAATACACATACATTAAAGTTAATCCTAAAGTGGTATACTTTTCTGATAAATGATTACACAGAACATTTTTTTTTTAATTTCATCAATGGTAAGAAGGTTTGTAGACAGGGATACCTCTGCTTGAGAAGTGCGTAGCTGCATCTTAAGCTGCTCCACCTCCCGGTCCATCTGGTTTACCTGTGTAAACAAACAATGTATTTACATAACAACAAACCAGCAACACAGTGGAATATCTGCTACTCATCAGGCAAGTAGTCAGGAGTGGAGAACCACCATTTATGTCAGTAAATATATAGATAACACACTGATCTCAGTACTATTGTTTTCTGATTACAAAAACACAGTGGAATTGACAGGCAGACAAGTAAACACAGAAATATGTCAAAATAGAAGTAATGCATGTCAACTCTCACACAAACTTTCTGATTTGTTTGAATTGTAAATAGAAAGGCACCTCTCACACAAACTTTCTGATTTGTTTGAATTGTAGATAGAAAGGCGACCACACATCTGTCCCTGGTCTCCAGTTATACACCAGAGTTACGTACCTTCTCCTCATATTTACTGTTGCGCTCCTGCATGGTGATGGTTTCCATCTTGAGACGTTTGATGGCTTCCTCTCGCCGCTTCACCTGCGATCAATTAATTTTTGTCATAATGGTCATGTACATTTCACATCACATTCTACCTCAAATCATTGTTTTTTTTGTTAGAAATTAGAACAAATCAGTAATCAACTCACCTGAAGCCTCTCCATAAACTGAACACAGGCCATGGTTATATTACTGCTGCAAGGACCACAGACAGCTCTCTGGATTAGTTTTTCTAGCTAATAAACCTTGTACATTTCCCAGACAGTTCTCTAGACCAGTAAACCTTGTACATTTCCCAGACAGTTCTCTAGACCAGTAAACCTTGTACATTTCCCAGACAGTTCTCTAGACCAGTAAACCTTGTACATTTCCCAGACAGTTCTCTAGACCAGTAAACCTTGTACATTTCCCAGACAGTTCTCTAGACCAGTAAACCTTGTACATTTCCCAGACAGTTCTCTAGACCAGTAAACCTTGTACATTTCCCAGACAGTTCTCTAGACCAGTAAACCTTGTACATTTCCCAGACAGTTCTCTAGACCAGTAAACCTTGTACATTTCCCAGACAGTTCTCTAGACCAGTAAACCTTGTACATTTCCCAGACAGTTCTCTAGACCAGTAAACCTTGTACATTCACTAGACTAGTACACCATATAACAATTCTCACAAGGTAAGATCAGCATGAACATGTTTGTCCTAACTGCCTGACGTACAGGTATACAGGTAATAGTAGTACCCGCACAAAGCTTCCTAACGAGCATGACCATTGGCTGATTAACTATGAATTGATAGGCAATCAAGTTGTTTTTCTGTAAGCCTTATGATACCAGACATATAACATGTTACTTATCATTAAATGGATGTAGCTGTATAGGAGAATGACAAATACATCTAAATATACACAGAAACACCACAATGAGAGTACTGCTGCTCTAATGCAAATTTGATAAGTTTTCGAATGTTTGGAGTGACTTGACAAGTTTTAAAACAAGAGGCCCAAGGGCCTTAGCGGTCACCTGAGTTATATCATAGATACTGGTAGCTTTATTTTATTGTTTAGATGTGATGTGGAAATCAGCATGTAAACTAAGTGAAATTCAATACTTGTCATGTCATCAATGGATAAGAATTTGAAAATATTGGTAAATGTTCCCTTTGGGGCCCCGCTCTAGCCCCTGGGGATGGGGCAGGAATCCTAATTTTACAAAGTAAAACTCTCATTTACCCAAGATGATTCTGACTAAGTTTGAGCAATTTTCTGCTGAAAATATATAAAATATATACCGAAAAGTGTTATTTCCCTATATAAACTATATTAAACGTTAACCCCTCCCCAAGGGAGAACGGATAGCTCGGGGTCCTGATATTTTCAATTTAAATAAAGCCCCTGATGATCTTTCTTTCCACGTAAAGAAAATCACTGTAGTACCTCTGAGTCTGGAGAAGAAGATTTTTGAAATATTGGATAATTTTCCCTTTGGGGCCCCGCCCTGGCCCCAGGGGTGGGGGTAGGAATCCCAATTTTACAATTTTGAAGCCTCATCTACCAAGGATGATTCTGACCAAGTTTGAAAAAAATCCATCCACTGGTTCTTGAGAAGAAGTTGAAAATGTAAAAGTTTACGCACGACGCACGACGGACGACGGACGACGACGGACGAAAAGCGATTGGAATAGGTCACTTGAGCAAAGCTCAGGTGACCTAAAAACAAAATAAAAAATACTATAGCTGTGAGTACTTGACACAAAAAAAATGAACAAAAAATTACTTTCAAAATTATTTGAAAAACATCCTCAATATCGTGATTATTGATCGATATAACCTATTGATCCAGCACTATAATCTTGTACCCTATATACTATAAACACAGAAAGTGAAGGCAATCATTGACCTGAGGTCATTGTTTTACATTACAGATCAATAGGTTTTCTAAAGTCAAACAGCAACCAAAATCATCTACTCAGTATTGATACTACATAACTTCCAGGAAACTTGACCGCACTCATTCAATATGAACTTCATAGGTAAAGTTTGTTTTCTAACAACTTTTACATTTTCTTACTTTTGCAGTTGCTATTCCATAAATACTCTGGTAATGACATTTTAATTAGCCAACCATCTTTTTCATTTTGAATTTTTTATATAAATAACATTTACTGATAGAGAAAATAATTGTATTTCTGTTGACTGAGGCGAGACAGGGACAATACCGTTATTATCAGGCGACCCCCTATGTATCAGAATGTGTTTCAAGATCCCACTGCCTTTTTGATAGATATAGAAGTAAGAGTTGTCTCCCTTACCTCTGAGTTAAGGACATCCTGTTCACTCTGAGCGTTGATGGCGAAGGCCTGTATCCGAGCCTCCAGGCGTCCGTTCTCCTCCACGGACTCGCGATACTGAGCCTTCACCTGGGCCAGGTCCTGCTCTAGCTGCTGGATACTGATATCACGTCGGGAAACCTAGTCAAACCCAGCCATTAATAACAACCACTCAAAACTTCTTCTGTTCATGAAAAATAGTATTTCTATCATTTATCTTTGCAACAAGCTGCTAGAATTATAAATAAGAGAAAAATGTAGGAGACATTGGAAAGATTATAAATAAGAGAAAATTATACAAATTACTTGAAAGACCAGCTGATGATGTTATCTAGCATAAGATAGATTTAATGATCTTCCGTGCGATGTTTAATGTAGAAATATACGTAGAAATCTGACAACTACAAGCACCGGTACTTACATTGTCCTCAGCTTTGCACCTCTCCTCATCAACATTCATGAGGTCGACATCAAACTTTTGTAGGGCTAGGTCCTTCCTGGCAATCTCTGACTCTAGTTCTTTGATGCTAGAAGTGAGATTGGCTATTTGCTGTTCTCGGGATAACAACTATAAGATAGAATAAAACAAATATTTCTGAAATTTGCTACATTAAAATCATAACTAGACAAACACTTGTTGACATGCCCCAACCAACCAACCAAAGATAACAGCACATCTCCTAGCCAGACATTATCTTTTGTAATATGACATTATCTTTTGTAATATTTCCAAGACAGACATTATCTTTTGTAATATGACATTATCTTTTGTAATATTTCCAAGACAGACATTATCTTTGGTAATATTTCCAAGACAGACATTATCTTTGGTAATATTTCCTAGCCAATGTGGTGGAACAGGACAGTTATCATTGAAGATGTTGAACTTGACATACCTGTGAGTTGGTCTGGGACAGTTTTTCATGCAGAATGTTAACCTCAGCCTTCAGCCTGTGTATTTCCTCTTCTCTGTCAGCTAACTCAGACTTAAAGTAAGTTTCATGCTGGCTAGTGGTCAAGTTTCGCTCCTGGACATCGGTCTGTAGGCGGTCAATCTGAATAAGAAATAAACTCCCTAACTATTACAACAGTAGACACTATTTCTTCAACTGTTTGTGTTAGGACAAATGATCAGATGATCTTAACTTATTACCCTTAATATTGTACAAATCAATAATATGAACCTAAGAGATATAATATGAACCTAAGAGATATAATATGAACCTATGAGATATAATACGAACCTATGAGATATAGAGTTATTGTGAGATGTTGATGCTATGAGATATAGTTACTGTGATATGTTGATGTTATGAGATATAGTTACTGTGATATGTTGATGTTATGAGATATAGTGAGTAATCTAGTGTGTACTGACCTCACGGCACTGGTTGGAGTAGCGATTGTGAGTCTGTTGGAGATCCTGGTCCATTGCCTCCATCTTTCTCTGGAAATCTTGACCCTTATGGATAGGATATAAGATAATTTACAATTACACAATTTCAGATAATTATAATTCTACAAAAACATATATATTTTTCTCAAAAATGTTATGCAAGTATTATCAAACATATGAACAGCATTTACCTAATATACTGACCCTGATCAGGTAAAGTGTGACCTATATACTGACTCAGGCCTGGTAAAGTGTAACCTATATACTGACCCTGATCAGGTAAAGTGTGACCTATATACTGACCCTGATCAGGTAAAGTGTGACCTATATACTGACCCTGGCCTGGCAAAGTGTTACCTACATACAGACCCAAGCTGGGTAAAGTGTGACCTATATACTGACCCTGATCAGGTAAAGTGTGACCTATATACTGACCCTGATCAGGTAAAGTGTGACCTATATACTGACTCTGGCCTGGTAAACTGTAACCTACCTACTGACACTGGCCTAGTCATTGTGACCTATATACTGACCCTGGACTGGTATTGTTTGACCTATATATTTTATACTGACCCTGGCCCGATTAATGGTGACCTACTGTATATACTGACCTTGGCCCGATTAATGGTGACCTATATACTGACCCTGGATTGGTAGTGTTTGACCTATACCGACCCTGGACTGGTAGAGTTTGACCTTAATACTGACCCTGGATTGGTAGTGTTTGACCTTAATACTGACCCTGGCCTGATTAATGGTGACCTATATAATGACCCTGGACTGGTAGTGTTTGACCATAATACTGACCCTGGCCTGATTAATGGACCTCTATAATGACCCTGGACTGGTAGTGTTTGACCTTAATACTGACCCTGGATTGGTACTGTTTGACCTCCTCCCTCAGTTGCTTGATGACATCTCCCCTGTGCTGGGCTGTAGACAATGCCTCTCTCAGTTTGTCATCAATTTCTCGGTTCTCGTTCCGCAATTTCACTATATTGTCATGATGGTCTGCCACCTAAAATATCCACCATAAACAGTTAAGGCCCTTGTTCTAGCCGGCTGGTACTGAGGATTCCCTGGTATTAGTTAACATTACCAAGTTACAGCGGTTATTGATAACAGATGTTACATGTGCTTGTAAAACAAAGTTACAAAAGAAAACAAAATCGTGTAAATCAGACAAAAAGTGCAAAAACAGTGAATGTATAAGATTTATTAATTATTGATCCCAATCAACCAACAAACACAAAAAATACAAACGCAAAATAAAATGCAACATTACAATACATACATCAATAAAGGAGTCAACTTTGTTATGCAAGACCATTTCACCAGGAATTCACTTATTTATTTATCAATATGCAGATACTATTATTACAGGACTGTGCATGTTAAGCTGTTAATGTTAGGAACACACAAACAGAAATATCACTATCATGAGTACCAATTAAGATAAATATATCACCAAAATATATACTTGTACTGTGATGTTAAACAGTGTAGACAGAAGTTTTATACGATTTTACCATAAAACCTCATCCTCTGTCCTGTGTAAGGACATACATAATCAGGACAGTTCATAGGTCAAGTTGGCATTCCATACAGCCTCATAGTTTGTTACAGACTTGTAAGTTACAGTTAGTGTTAAAGGCATGGAAAAGGAAAGTAGAAAATGACATGTAATGCTGCTATTCTAGACAGAGGATCTAGAGAAATATAGATTAAGATGGTTACTACCATCAAGTCAGTAAGGAAATGTGAGATGGTATCCAGATGTTTGTGAGAAAGTAAGTCATGCTTATTGTTACTGACACAGGGAGACATGAAACATATAAACTTGACACTTCTGTCATATATACACAACAGATATTGTTACTGACACAGGTAGACATGAAACATATAAACTTGACACTTCTGTCATATATACACAACAGATATTGTTACTGACACAGGTAGACATGAAACATATAAACTTGACACTTCTGTCATATATACACAACAGATATTGTTACTGACACAGGTAGACATGAAACATATAAACTTGACACTTCTGTCACATATACACAACAAATGTTGTTACTGACACAGGTAGACATGAAACATATAAACTTGACACTTCTGTCATATATACACAACAGATATTGTTACTGACTCAGGTAAACATTAAACATATAAACTTGACACTTCTGTCATATATACAAAACAGATATTGTTACTGACACAGGGAGACATGAAACATATAAACTTGACACTTCTGTCACATATACACAACAAAGGTTGTTACTGACACAGGTAGACATGAAACATATAAACTTTACACTTCTGTCATATATACACAACAGATATTGTTACTGACACAGGGAGACATGAAACATATAAACTTGACACTTCTGTCACATATACACAACAAATATTGCTACTGACACAGGTAGACATGAAACATATAAACTTGACACTTCTGTCATATATACACAACAGATATTGTTACATGGTATCTCAATAGGGTGAAACGAGTAAGACGTGTTAGGTATAAAGTTTGTTCTTCAAATATACAAAAATTTAAATAATGATTAGCTGTTTGACTTTACACTGATATTACAACAGTACAGACATTTGTCTAGATGGAAGCGATGTACATTGTGGTACACCATCACACACCTGGGTAGGACATCCTCTAAACTTATCTAACTAGCAATGTCATCAGTACATCAAATATCATATCAGCATAAAAAAACAGGATTATAAGCATCACTGTATTTGTAAATGATGGAAGAAAGCAATCAAAATTGTTAATGATTTTATCTAAAATTCAAGTCCAATCAGTTTACCTACTAGTAGTTAATCAATTAAAAAATAAATAAAGTTATGTCATTTTGACCTACCCCATTTTCAAAAAAGTTGTTAGTCATTTTCTACTACAGCTGTATTTGTTTCAGTAGCGCCCGTTTTGCATTTGCTGTGTAAACTTTTATGTGTTAATCAGATATACTTGGTTATAAGCTCAGATTCCAACCAATCTTCTTATAAAACAGGACTACTTCTACAATGCTTCCTACTCCCGATCCTGCCTCCCAGGTGGTTACTCTAGTACACTACCTCAGACTGAGTATATGATATAGTTTATTTACCGTAATACACCCAATAAACTTATAAATCCATACCATCATTGTATCATTATAAATTCTCCAATCACAGATTTTAATGTACAAATTTATACTCCAAACCAATTTTTTATTCTAGACACAGCAGATAATGTTCCACTCATGGTGTCTCAAACTTGTCACGACTTAAAACCGATCGGATGGTATGTACAGCGTTTACTGGGTCAACAACAGTATAAAATAGCCTCAGATATATAGACTGGCAAGCATTAGGATCTATATATACACTTACATAGTAGGTACTTCTGTAATTACTTAACTTTGAAAGAGACACAAAAACACATTTAATGCAGTTGTAGATTTGCAAGAAGAGAAAAATATTGAACTTATATTGCAAGAGTTATTCTTAATCAAGTTAAAACTTGAAAGAAGCACCAGGTTATCTATAAGCATGTTATTTTTACCAATAGCTTTTAGGATATTAAATTTCAATACAAGTTGGAATTAAAATAGCTGGAGTTTCAAGAAACCAAATGTGTGTGAGAATGTGTACATATCACCAATGATTTCCTCATGGTCTACCACAATGATTACCAATAATTATCATAGGGGAAGTTAAAACACCCATTTCATATGGAGTATCATTACTATAACTTGTCTTGCTTCATTAACGACATTTCCTCTAATACACCAGTTCGACTTAATGGACATGTAGTTGAAGAACACAAAGGCTACAATCATATGTTTTACACATAATTTACTGCCAGGTCACTTCACAAAACAATCTTTGAGGCGGACTTCTTTCAACATAGACAGTATTCAGTATTTTGTTAACTTTTCCTATCTTCATTTATCTGAATCTGTTGTCTTTGATCATAGATAACAGACTGCGGGGAACAGTGGTGACCATCATTACAGGGTACGAGGGCTTTGGGCTAGAACATTACAGGGTACAACGGCTTTGGGCTAGAACATTACAGGGTACGAGGGCTTTGGGCTAGAACATTACAGGGTACGAGGGCTTTGGGCTTCTAGCTAACACATTGGGCAAAGCGACAATGCTCACAGTTGTCATGACATTGAGTACATACTTCTGAGGTGAGGGCATCTCTAGTGTCTTTTGATGCTCCTTGTAACTTCTGTAATGTTGCAGTCAGCTTCTGGACCTGTAAAGGGAGATAATTCTGTATGACAACCACATTCTATGACGAGACATCTCCCACTGTTGAGTGTGGTAAGTGTCTATCTGGGAGAGATTCCCGTCACCAAGGTGATATAATGACAGTTAGCCTAGTATATAACAAGGGAGGGTATCACAGATACATAGGATCAAACAAAACGTATCAAATAACTAAAGTTACGACCGTAACATTCCACACCTGACAATAAATACTGGGTAACATTTGTCAATATTTACAACACTATACAATACACATTTTTTTCAAAGCAATAATGTTACACGTAGAATAAATGTATAACGAGGTAAATGTTAACTTCAGTATTGGGGACAACAAACTCAAATCATCTCAATGGTTCATAAACAATAACAGCGAGTGATAATCTAACGGATCATAAACAATAACAGCGAGTGATAATCTAACGGTTTATAAACAATAACAGCGAGTGATAATCTAACGGTTCATAAACTATAACAGCGAGTGATAATCTAACGGATCCTAAACAATAACAGCGAGAGATAATCTAATGGTTCAAAAAAAATAACAGTGAGTGATAATCTAATGGTTCATAAACAATAACAGCGAGTTATAATCAAACGGATCATAAACAACAACAGCGAGTGATAATCTAATGGTTCAAAAAAAATAACAGCGAGGGATAATCTAATGGTTCATAAACAATAACAGCGATTGATAATCTAACGGTTCATAAACAATAACAGCGAGTGATAATCTAATGGTTCAAAAAAAATAACAGCGAGTGATAATCTAATGGTTCATAAACAATAACAGCTAGTGATAATCTAATGGTTCATAAACGATAACAGCTAGTGATAATCTAATGGTTCATAAACAATAACAGCGAGTGATAATCTAACGGTTCATAAACAATAACAGCGAGTGATAATCTAACCGTTCATAAACAATAACAGCGAGTAATAATCTAACAATAACAGCGAGTGATAATCTAACGGTTCATAAACAATAACAGCGAGTGATAATCTAACGGTTTATAAACAATAACAGCGGGTAATAATCTAACAATAACAGCGAGTGCTAATCTAACGGTTAATAAACAATAACAACGAGTGATAATCTAACAATAACAGCGAGTGATAATCTAACGGTTCATAAACAATAACAGCGAGTAATAATCTAACAATAACAGCAAGTGATAATCTAACGGTTCATAAACAACAACAGCGAGTGATAATCTAACAATAACAGCGAGTGATAATCTAACGGTTCATAAACAATAACAGCGAGTGATAATCTAACAATAACAGCGAGTGATAATCTAACAGACAATATTGCTGATACTGCAGTATCATGTGAGAACTGCGGGGAAACAGTAACTTAGGATATCAAATTACTGGCAGTGTTTAATTCCATCAATTAAAATCTGAAGTATTGATCAAAAATTATCTTAGTTAATAATCATTTGATGAACATTGTAGTTATGATTATAAAGACACCTTTGCTCATATCAATAAAAAAAATCCACGTAATAATATAAAGTCACTTATAAAAAACTCAATCTGGAACAGTTATGAACAAAGGAGATGACTTTGTCAAAATTAAAACACAACAATTCAACTAATGTATTAACATTCAGAACACAATCCATTCCACACAGTTAACATAGTTACGAGGTGAGAGGCATGCATCGGTATATGTGGGTACATCAGACAGGTGCTGTATATCTACATGCGCCACCACACAGATTACGAGGGAGACCTCCGTGGCTACATCAGTGTTATTACTTTTTGTGACGTTTCATGCAGCTGTAAGGCAAAGGCTTTCAGGGAGAAAAGGACGGTTTAAAAAAGGTTATCAGGGGGAAAATAAGATAATCCAGTAAGCCATTGAGCGCATGCATAGACTGATATTTTTCTGATTTAACACATAATAAATTAATTGACAAAAAAGGAGAGAAATAGACAAGCCATACATATTCTGTGTAATCTTGTAACACCAAGATTAAAAGTAACCAACACGAACCCTCTTAACACAAGAATTATTAGTATCAAACCTCATCAAACAAAACCAAAATTTGTACATTCATTGTTAAAAAAACACACATTAAAAAAATGAACAAAATGTTATTTACATGATTTTTCATTAAAGTAAACAGCAGCCTGGTAAAATAAAATATAAACAACCCTCTTCTAATAACAAGAGGCCCAGAGGGCCTGTATCGCTCACCTGTTTCTTTTGTTACATGAAACTGACATATAGGTGACTTAAGACCAAATTTGGTAACTAGACATTTTAACATCTCTAAACGGTTCTGAAGATATTGTTGTTTGAAACTTAAAATTTTAATTTAAAAGCTTTTAACACACATCGACCTTTGGCTCCCGACTTGCACTTAAAGTTGACCTTTGACCTCATTACTGTAATAAAGAAAACAATTCACACAGCTGGTCTACATAAAATACCCAAGTATCATGACTCTAGTCCAAATGATTCTTACCATATTGTTGTTTGAAGTTTTTAACATATTTGACCCCAGTGACCTTGAAAGTAGGTCAAGGTCATTTTAATGAGGAAACCTTATAGCACTCCATCCCAGGTACCTACTGGCCAAATATCATGATCCTAGATCCTACAGTTCTTCAGAAGAAGTCGTTCAAAAGAAAAAGTTGACGGACGGACGACGGACAACGGACAACGGACGCCACAGTACGGCATAAGCTCACATGGCCCTTCGGGCCAGGTGAGCTAGAAAGCATTTAGTAGACCAAACTGTCCCACCTCCAGCCCCATCACTGCCTGAAGCTTTCTGTACAGGTTAGGGGTTACCTAAAACATTCCACTGACGCTAACACTAATCGGCAAGCATTCGTTATAATTAGATCCTTCTCCTGATTGCAGACAAAATTTGAAACAAGCACAACATAAACATGCACCGATATAGACTGACTCAACCTTCTACATGTCAGACTGGAGACCATTGTCAGACTTGAGACCATTTCATATCGTAATTAGTTATGTGCCAAAACATCACAATTTATTGATAACCAGTTTTAACTTTCAAACTTTTGTTTCCTTTCTCAAATTATTATTATATTTCAAAAAAAAAAAAAAATCCAGTTCTTAAGTATAGAAGTTTGAGTAAGTTTCCTGAGTCAAATATTAAACAAATGAATCAAAAGCACATGACACTGAGTCGGCGTAGATCTAGGAGTAGGTAACTCCCGCCACTGTCAGTGGAGTACGGAAGCGAGAGCAGCTTTGTTATACCAGCCTACACAACATTGCCCTCTGACCTGAGAAACAGACTCTGTGTTCTCTGCACGAATCATCTGCATCTCACCCTCGGCCCTGGCCAGCTTGGAGATGTACGTTTTCACCTGTATTGCAAATTCACTCAAACATAATCACAACATCAAGGTGGGGTGGCCAATCATCAGCACAGGAGAGTGAACTCTAACATTCCAACAGGGAAATTAGGATGCAAAAAACATACATAACAAAATCAAAGAGTTAACGTTTAATCATAAATTAAAAAAATCTGATCAAATTATTAATCCATTATTTTCCTCAAAAAACAACATGATTACCGGTATAAAATTCATTTTACCAAACCTTTATAAATTGACATTTACTGAAAATATATTTGACACTATATAATCATTATCATTTACAAATTTTGCAATCTATGCCCAATTTTATGAAACATCTATTTATCCCAAATAAAACAAATTATAAAAAGACAGAAATGTGTTTATCACATAAAAGGAAGATGTGACAGAATAAGCTTATATTTCAGCAAAACAGAACAAAAAGAAAAATTGATCGTAACCTCAAACAAAAGATACCAAAATTCACCACACTGATGATCACTTGTTATACCTCCACCGTAATACAATACAGCACACATTTCGTTACAGGCATACAATGTACAGTCTCACTATACACAAAATCTACTGGATGTAGTGTTCAAAATGTAAACCCTGTGACCCATGCATAACATATACCACATCCAATATAAATCAACTAAATACTCAACAATACCACTCCCAGTATTCATGATATAATAAGAGGCAATTCTTCTGCATTAAACAGTTCCATGGAACATTCAAACTACTTTCCTTACTAATTACTTTACAGACAAGGATTGTAATATTTCTTCACTTACTAATTTCGTTACAGACAAGGATTGTAATATTTCTTCACTTACTAATTTCGTTACAGACAAGGATTGTAATATTTCTTCAAAGGTATTTTCATGAAAAGTCAGTGGAAAAAA
Source organism: Mizuhopecten yessoensis (assembly GCF_002113885.1). NCBI lineage: Eukaryota > Metazoa > Mollusca > Bivalvia > Pectinida > Pectinidae > Mizuhopecten > Mizuhopecten yessoensis. The sequence continues at coordinate 150,888 of NW_018408772.1, read as the reverse complement.
ATAATTACAGATTCATTTTGATATTTCCGAAAGATTTCTTCCAAGGGAGGTAATATAACTTGTAGGTGGAACTCCTGGTTTGTGTATTTTATGCAGATAAATTACATTCAAACAATGTCTGTGCTGATTTACAGTTGAGCCAGGTTTATCTCAAGTTCCTCATAAAGAAAACGTAACAATATTAATTACCCAGTCTAAACAAATTAAACAAGAAGTACTGGGAATTATTTTTCTGATTAGGTACACTTTTTGAGGAATTCCTTAACACTAATGAAGCTCAACGGTACGTCACCCTAGACACATATCTAACCTTATAATGATTAAATCTTATCTACAGCATATAATGTGCATTTATACACCTGTTTAACGAAGTTTCATAATAACTACTAATTAAAATGAATTTTCATTTTGATTTGTAACAGGCTATTAAATCTTATCTAAGAGTACATGTATGGTTCTCATGCAGGACTTCTTTATAGTGGATCTTTCTTGCTATACTCCAAGTATCTTTAATATTCCCCAGGTGATCAAATTGTAACTGTGTGTCTAGTTTATAATGATTGAACAAAAATTGTGTTAAAGTAACTACAACGAAAATTGAAAAAGTCAAGAAAAAAAATATTTGTGCAACATCACTTGAATCTGCTAAGAACATTTAATTCAGTTATTGATAGCAACAAAAATATTTAAAAAAAATACTAATTGAAAAAACAAAATCTCAATTGAAAAAAAATCTTTTGTATGTGTGGTTAAAAAAAATATGAAAAAATATAAACTGAAATAAATTCTTTTCATTGTTTAAACAATTTCATATAAAAAAGAAAACCTGAAAATTGTTAAAGTTGCAAAACTGTTATTTTTAAATTCAACATTTTAATTTATTATCATATGTAATTCTTGAGACAATCATTCCTAGATCTGTTGAGTCTTGTGAAAATCATAGAAAACCATCACAGGTGAACATTTAATAAACTGAAAGCAAGACATCAACAGTTGAATTAGGAGATGTTTGGTGAAGCGTATAGGACAGTATACAACACTACACCCGCTGTCTACCAGGAGGCAGCACCGGCTACAGCAGTGAGATCAAAGCAGGTTAATGCACGCTAGGTGACAATACGAGTTGATGAGACTACCTGGGCTAACGACTCGTGGTGCTGTGAGCGCAGAGTTTCTAATTCCGCGTCCACTCTGGCCAGCTTGGTTACATTAGAAGTGGCCTGTATAATAAATGGTCTGTATAGGTTAGACTCTACGGGACATGTCACCCTAAGCTTGAATGTAATCCAACAATGAGTTTGTACAATCCAGGGTTTGGATGTAAATAACAGTATACTACAGATTAGGCTATAGGGTATGTGAGGCTGTGATGTTCATACAAGAAGCTATGTTCATAGGCAGGAAGATAGGATGGTACTCAAAGCTATAGAGAACCTGCCAAATTAGTTTTATGTCATAATGGTAAAATGAGCATCAGAAAATATTAATATTTGTTCATAAGCATATATATATACTACTTTTCCAAAGCCACAAGATTTCATAATTATTAAATTGAATTTTTTGGAAAAGAAAAACAAATAACATTTTATGTTGACCCCTTGGGAGAATAACATTTTATGTTGACCCCTTGGGAAAATAACATTTTATGTTAACCCCTTAGGAGAATAACATTTTATATTGACCCTTGGGGGAATAACATTATATGTTAACCCCTTGGGAGAATAACATTTTATGTTGACTCCTTGGGAGAATAACATTTTATATTGACCCTTGGGGGAATAACATTATATGTTAACCCCTTGGGAGAATAACATTTTATGTTGACTCCTTGGGAGAATAACATTTTATATTGACCCTTGGGGGAATAACATTATATGTTAACCCCTTGGGAGAATAACATTTTATGTTGACTCCTTGGGAGAATAACATTTTATATTGACCCTTGGGGGAATAACATTATATGTTAACCCCTTGGGAGAATAACATTTTATGTTGACTCCTTGGGAGAATAACATTTTATATTGACCCTTGGGGGAATAACATTATATATTGACCCCTTGAGAGAATAACATTTTATATTGACCCCTTAGGAGAATAACATTTTATATTGACCCTTGGGGGAATAACATTTTATATTGACCCCTTAGGAGAATAACATTTTATATTGACCCCTTGGGAGAATAACATTATATCCTTGGGAGAATAACATTTTATGTTGACTCCTTGGGAGAATAACATTATATCCTTGGGAGAATAACATTTTATATTGTCCCTTGGGGGAATAACATTATATATTGACCCCCTGAGAGAATAACATTTTATATTGACACCTTGGGAAAATAACATTTTATATTGACCCTTGGGGGAATAACATTATATATTGACCCCCTGAGAGAATAACATTTTATATTGACACTTGGGGGAATAACATTTTATATTAACCCCTCGGGAGAATAACATTATATGTTTACCCCTTGGGAGAATAACATTTTATATTAACCCCTTGGGAGAATAACATGATATGTTAACCCCTTGGGAGAATAACATTTTATGTTAACCCCTTAGGAGAATAACATATTATATTAACCCCTTGGGGGAATAACATTATATGTTAACCCCTTGGGGGAATAACATTTTATGTTGACTCCTTGGGAGAATGACATTTTATATTGACCCTTGGGGGAATAACATTATATGTTAACCCCTTGAGAGAATAACATTTTATATTGACCCCTTAGGAGAATAACATTTTATGTTAACCCCTTGGGAAAATAACATTTTATATTAACCCCTTGGGAGAATAACATTTTATATTGACCCCTTGGGAGAATAACATTATATGTTAACCCCTTGGGTTCCTGTCAGACTCAGTCCAAGGTTAAACTTCTACAGGTACTTTTTTACACTGATGCTTTACAGAGACATTCTGAGTAATCTTTTAATACACTAATATACAAAGTACGAGTATATTTGTTTAAGGACAAAAAGTAGGTCACACTATCTATCTCCTACTGCTAGATATAGTCACTGTGGCTGGAACAAACACCGTCACTGACATTCAGTGTTTACAGAAAGTATTTCAATATGTTCTAAATGGCCATTAATTTGTAAAATCAACTAAAAGAAAAAACATTAGTAATATAAAATACCTGAAATAAAGTAATTAACCAAAAAAAGGGTAAAAAATATGTTGAATTATAACATCTGAAAACAAAAGCAATGCTCAATTTATAACAAAGATAAAACTAACAGAAACAAGGTGTCACAATAACATTGAAAAAAGTTTCAAGTAATTGTTTTGCATATATGAATAAAAAATTATTACAAAACACAAGAAAAAATTTGATAACAAACAATTTATTTTGTGAAGCAAAAAATATCTTAAACTCCACAAACAAATTAGATTTAACACATTAAACCTTTAAAAAACTTCATTCATTAATAAGTGCTTATTGCCCAAAACATTTAAAAAAAAAATCAAGTTACAAAACAGAAGGAAAATTAGATAAGTCTCCTGATCAGTACGAATAAATAAGGATTGGTGATACAGTAACACAGTAACTCAATGTACATACGTCTGATTTAGAGTCATCTGCTTGTTTCCTCAAAGATGCTAGTTCCTCCTCCACAATTTTATTCCTTGCCTCTAGGCGATGTAACTGTTGAGAAAAGATATCTCAGGTCAAGCAGATCCTATATGACAACATTTCACAGTAACAAGTATTAAAACATCCTAATGATTTAACACTGAGACATGCTGGTAGTATGACGAAATCTAAGGAACCTGTTAACATGTAATGACTCTTTGTTCACAATGACAAATTCAAGATGAATCTCTGATTTCCTTACGATGGAGGTGTGAAAACAAGGGAGGGGAATGGAGATGAGAGTGTGCTGATTGTGTGTAACAATAATAATAATTCGAGGTTCTTATATACCGCTTTATTACAACCTAGTTTGTGGATCATCTCAAAGCGGTTCACAAATTATTATCCGTGATTATAGGGCCTTTTCAACCAGCCAATATCTTTCTCAACTCCCTGGGGAGCATACAGCTGGTGCTGCAATTTCGGCAATCGCAGCTAGCATTCAACAATTCTATCACTGCCCAGCCACATACTTTACAGCTGAGAAGACTGGAACAAGCGGAGAAGAGTATCTTGCTCAAAGATACAACACAGTGCCGTGCCGTGACTCGAACCTGCAACCATTCGGTCATGAGCCCGGTGTCCTACCACTAGACTTCTGTGCCTCCTTATATACAGTGGGTGTGAAGGGAATAGAGATGAGAGTGTGATGATGATATATAGTGGGTTTGTTAAGATAAGTTTTGGGAGTAGAAATAACCTGAAGGTTGGAGGTGTAGAGATGTCAGTTGGGATGTGAAGATGATTGAGGATGGGGATGTAGAGATGAGGTTGGGGATGTAGGGATGAGGGTGGTGATGTAGAGATGAGGGTGGTGATGTAGAGATGAGGGTGGATATGTAGAGATGAGGGTGGGGATGTAGAGATGAGGGGGTGGGGATGTAGAGATGAGGGTGGGGATGTAGGGATGAGGGGGTGGGGATGTAGAGATGAGGATGGGGATGTAGAGATGAGGTTGGGGTGTTCAGGTAAAGGTTGGGGTAGGTGGATGAGAGGTGGGGTTGTCATCTGACAAGAAACTGTGTACATCATAAATTCATATTTACTGCAACCTAATGGTCAAAGGTTGATAGGGTCACAAAGACAGTTATATATGTTACAAACAGAACTACACTACAAACAGAGATACAGTATGTAAAGTATATAAAACAACAATAACTACATTACAAGCCACATAATGAAAACAAATTTTACAAAAGGTACAAGCTAATAATGTGCAAAATTTTAGCTTTAAATTTTCATGAAAAGTTAATAAAATCAATAAAGGATAAAAAGATTTCAGAAGACTGAGTGCAATAACTGAAACTTAAACATAAAATTTTGATTTTATTCTCTCTCCTGAAAGTGAAAAACAGAAATCCTAGAGAGTAGGACATATCTGATCCTCTACAGGAATGGCTGTTGATGGAAAATCTTCGTAAGTTGAAAAAGTAAACAATGTTATTAATATTGACCCTATCTTGATGCGAAACTGTGGACCAATTTATCTTTAACTACAGTTCAATGAGAAGTCAAGCATCTGTGCTTAGACACACTGGTTTACATCTGAGCCTACGCACACTGGTTTACATCTGAGCATACACACACTGGTTTACTTACATCCGAGTCTAGACACACTGGTTTACTCACATCTGAGCCTAGACACACTGGTTTACAGCTGAGCGTAGGCACACTGGTTTACATCTGAGCCTAGACACACTGGGATACATCTGAGCCTAGACACACTGGTTAACATCTGAGCCTAGACACACTGGTTTACATCCGAGCCTAGACACACTCGTTTACATCTGAGCCTAGACACACTGGTATACATCTGAGCCTAGACACACTGGTTAACATCTGAGCCTAGACACACTGGTTTACATCTGAGCCTAGGCACACTGGTTTACATCTGAGCCTAGACACACTGGTATACCTCTGAGCCTAGACACACTGGTTTACATCTGAGCCTAGACACACTGGTTTATATCTGAGCCTAGACACACTGGTTTACATCTGGGCCTAGACACACTGGTTTACATCTGAGCCTAGACACACTGGTATACTTCTGAGCCTAGACACACTGGTTTACATCTGAGCCTAGACACACTAGTTTACATCTGAGCCTAGACACACTGGTTTACATCTGAGCCTAGACACACTGGTATACATCCGAGCCTACACAAACTTATATGAGTTCTGTACCTACAGCATTTATTACATTATCGTAGCACATCAAATATTGTGAAATGATTGATTAGCATAGATTGTGTCACAAACCAAACAAAATGTGTTTTTTTGCCTATTCTTCCAACAAGGACAGCCAGGATGTTAGCATGAGTAAAGAAAGAACACACAAATCAGCGGGTGAGATAAGAAGCGTGTCACTCATGTTGCCAAGGTTACCTCATCATTGGAGCGTTTGTTCTTGTCCTCAAACTGGATCATATTGTTAGTCTGCTTGTCCAACTAAAACACGAGGCAAACAACAAACCTCAACTCAAGTTATACATTCACACACACAATAGCTAGCAGCTTCTAGGTCGCCCTACTTGGACTATAGCCCTGTCCTCTATAGACTATAGCCCAGTACTCTATAGACTATAGCCCAGTACAGTATACCTATAGACTATAGCCCTGTACTTTCTACCTATAGACTATAGCCCTGTATTCTATAGACTATAGCCCTGTACTATATAGACTATAGACTATAGCCCTGTACTGTATACCTATAGACTATAGCCCTGTACTGTATAACTATAGACTATAGCCCTGTACTCTATACCTATAGACTATAGCCCTGTACTCTATAACTATAGACTATAGCCCTGTATTCTATAGACTATAGCCCTGTACTATATAGACTATAGCCCTGTACTGTATACCTATAGACTATAGCCCTGTACTGTATAACTATAGACTATAGCCCTGTACTCTATACCTATAGACTATAGCCCTGTACTAGATAACTTTATAGACTATAGTCCTGTACTCTATAACTTTAGACTATAGTCCTGTACTCTATAACTATAGTCCTGCACTCTATAACTATAGACTATAGCCCTGTACTAGATAACTTTATAGACTATAGTCCTGTACTCCATAACTTTAGACTATAGTCCTGTTCTCTATAACTATAGTCCTGTACTCTATAACTATAGACTATAGCCCTGTATTCTATAGACTATAGCCCTGAACTATATAGACTATAGCCCTGTACTGTATACCTATAGACTATAGCCATGTACTGTATAACTATAGACTATAGCCCTGTACTCTATACTTTTAGACTATAGCCCTGTACTCAATATCTTCATAGACTATAGCCCTGTACTCTATAACTATAGCTATAGCCCTGTACTAGATAACTTTATAGACTATAGTCCTGTACTCCATAACTTTAGACTATAGTCCTGTTCTCTATAACTATAGTCCTGTACTCTATAACTATAGACTATAGCCCTGTCCTCTATACTTTTAGGCTATAGCCCTGTACTCAATATCGTTATAGACTATAACCCAGTACTGTATACCTATAAAATATAGCCCTGTAATCAATAACTTTATAGACTATAGCCCTTGACTCTATAACTATAGACTATAGCCCTGTATTCTATAGACTATAGCCCTGAACTATATAGACTATAGCCCTGTACTGTATACCTACAGACTATAGCCCTGTAATCAATAACTTTATAGACTATAGCCCTTGACTCTATAACTATAGACTATAGCCCTGTATTCAATAACTTTATAGACTATACCCCTGTACTCAATAACTGTATAAACTATAGTCCTGTACTCTATAACTTTATACTATATCCCTGTACTCAATATCTTTATAGACTATAACCCAGTACTGTATACCTATAGACTATAGCCCTGTAATCAATAACTTTATAGACTATAGCCCTTTACTCTATAACTATAGACTATAGCCCTGTATTCAATAACTTTATAGACCATAGCCCTGTACTCAATAACTTTATAGACTATAGTCCTGTACTCTATAACTTTAGACTATAGTCCTGTACTCTATAACTATAGACTATAGTGCTGTACTCTATAACTATAGCCCTGGACTCTATAACTTTATAGACTATAGCCCTTTACTCTATAACTATAGACGATAGCCCTGTATTCAATAACTTTATAGACTATAGGCCTGTACTCTATAACTATAGCCCTCTACTCTATAACTTTATAGACTGGAGTCCTGTACTCTATAACTATAGCCCTGGACTCTATAACTTTATAGACTGTAGTCCTGTACTATATAACTATAGACTATAGTGCTGTACTCTATAACTATAGCCCTGTACTCTATACTTTTAGATTATAGCCCTGTACTCAATATCTGTATAGACTATAACCCAGTACTGTATACCTATAGAATATAGCCCTGTAATCAATAAATTTATAGACTATAGCCCTTTACTCTATAACTATAGCCCTGGACTCTATAACTTTATAGACTGTAGTCCTGTACTATATAACTATAGACTATAGTGCTGTACTCTATAACTATAGCCCTGTACTCTATACTTTTAGACTATAGCCTTGTACTCAATATCTTTATAGACTATAACCCAGTACTGTATACCTACAGACTATAGCCCTGTAATCAATAACTTCATAGACTATAGCCCTTTACTCTATAACTATAGCCCTGGACTCTATAACTTTATAGACTGTAGTCCTGTACTATATAACTATAGACTATAGTGCTGTACTCTATAACTATAGCCCTGTACTCTATAACTTTATAGACTGTAGTCCTGTACTCTATAACTATAGACTATAGTCCTGTACTCTATAACTATAGACTATAGTCATTTACTCTATAACTATAGACTATAGTCATGTACTCAATAACTTAATAGACTATAGCCCTGTACTCTATAACTATAGACTATAGCCCTGTACTCTATAACTATAGCCCTGTACTCTATAACTATAGCCCTGTACTCTATAACTTTATAGACTATAACCCTGTACTCTATAACTATAGCCCTGTACTCTATAACTATAGCCCTGTACTCTATAACTTTATAGACTATAGCCCTGTACTTAAGATAGCATAATAAAGCATCCTCTTACACTAATGGTAGTATCAGTAAGGGGAGATAATTTCATACATCTTCAGATTATTAAAAACATTTATATAGAATATGATTTATGTATTTTAATAACATCTAGCAGTAATAATAGTTAATGTGTCCACTGGCATAAATTCACTGAAGCTGAGCTGTTAGTTATGTAAATATGATATAGCTCAATTACAAAACATCTGCATTTTCAAAATAGACAGGTGACAAAAATATGAAATGATACTCATTAAAACTACATGATTGACAAAAGGTTACATATGACAACTCCACAGTGAACAGCAGCAGTACGATTAGTTATACCTCGCTGACAGCCGCATCCCGTTTCTCCTGGAGGGTCAGAACGTCCCTGCGAAGTTTCTGGATAGTCTCATCACGACGGGCCAGCTCCGACTTGAGGACCTCGTGGTGGTCTTTCGTAGACACCTGGCTGTCTCTGAGTCTCTCCTGGAGGACTCCAATCTACGAGTATTACATACATTAATTGTAATACATAAAACACTTATGTGATGATATAGATGTAACAGGTTATTTATACATACAATACTTATGTGATGATATAGATGTAACAGGTAATTTATACATACAACACTTATGTGATGATATAGATATAACAGGTTATTTATACATACAATACTTATGTGATGTTATAGACATATCAGGTAATTTATACATACAACACTTATGTGATGATATAGATGTAACAGTTAATTTATTAAGAATTTTCCTACTGTGGCTGTACAAACTATCCCTCTGTACCATGCATCATATTTCAACAAAAAAAATCTGCACATAAAAATGATCAGCATACATAAATATGTACTAATTTTATAATTGCTGGAAATTAGTAAAGTTCAAGACTAGGTAAGCTACGAAACTGAAATTGTTATCACAGATCCATGTTCAAAGTTGGCACTGTTGTTAAAGAATAGAGGTAATACAATTACATCATACCTCATCCATAGATTTCTTCCTCTGGTCTCGGAGCTCCTGTAAGTCATGTTCCTGGTTCCGGAGTTTCCGTTCATAATGTCCAATCTGACAGTGAATAAAATACAGCAAATCATTATTGTAACATAGAATCAGGCCTTCAAGTTATAATATAGAATGTTGGCTCCTGTAAGATAATGTAGGTCAAGGTCAATACAGATACGACCTGAGTTAACTAATCCCAACCTGAGTTAACTAATCCCGACCTGAGTGAACTAATCTCGACCTGAGTTAACTAATCCCGACCCGAGTTAACTAATCCCGACCTGAGTTAACTAATCCCGACCTGAGTTAATTAATCCCGACCTGAGTTAACTAATCCCGACCTGAGTTAACTAATCCCGACCTGAGTTAACTAATCCCGACCTGAGTTAATTAATCTCGACCTGAGTTAACTAATCCCGACCTGAGTTAACTAATCCCGTTTGTTCTTGGGTAACTTGTCAGTTCTCACTAGTGTACAGTGTCAGGTTGCTATATGTCATGTTAATGGTATGTTACTATATTCTCCTCTCTGTATACCAAGTATGAAATCCTCTATTAGTTTTGTGTATGATTCCCAGTTGCGATTCACTAGCATTTCTGTAACAGGTTGAAACCTATGGAGATATTGACAACCATTTTGTTATCATACTAAGGAACCCTACTCTTGGGTTAAGTGTAAAATGATAAGACTAAAGAACTGGTCTCTTTACTAACCCAGCTTTGCTCCTGACAAGGGTGCATTGATATGTAGCATCTAAAATCTGAGTTCCTACATGATGAACTTTCACTTTATGATAAACATGTTTTACTGTTACAGAAAAGTATTTCTGTACATATAACATTTCACTTAATATCACATGCATCTCTGATAAATGATATTAAGAGGAATGTACAGTTACAACTAGTAGCATTAACATCAATGTCAATTGACCAGGTAAGTATAAGGTATATCAACTGACAAGGACAATGATAACACTAAGATCCTATCTATTGTTTCAGTGTTTAGATTGTCACATGGTTATATACCCAAAACAGGGACTTGTCCTGGTGCATCAGATCACGGGGCTCCATACTGTGGTGCTGACGTCAACGACTCCTGAGTCTGGTTATAGTAAACCTACTCGAGGGACGGTCATGATGACTGTACAGATTGCTTAAATTACCGTCTTTAGTAATGATAATTGTGTTGTCATATCTTAATTATATATATCCTGAAAATTCTTCCTTTAGACTTTACTTTGCTTCAATTTTACTTCATCTTTAGATGTCTACTGCTGGCTGTGACACCAATGAGACTGGTCAGTATAGAGCTGCTGGCTGTGACACCAATGAGACTGGTCAGTATACAGCTGCCAGTTAAAGTATATCCACAATTCTGGGAGAGCTGGCAGAGAAAGCACGGAATTATATCACATAAAGCTCTTTAAGATCAGAATCATCCTTGTCTCTCTAGCAAGCTGGTGGTAGTTCCAACATCCAGAAACTAAGTCCAGTGATAATCAGATAACAGAATTCATTGTATGATACATCCAGCACTTTTACAAGGTCCTGGTAAGATATCCCCACACAGAATGTTTATATATAAATCACAGACAGGTTTACGGAGGTCAATATCGGAGACTTCATACCTTGGTGCAGGTATAATTTAACGTGACATATTTAACACAGGTGCCTGTCTGTAAAACGTAACACCTGAGTGTGCCAGGGCGAGTGATAGACAGGTCTGAACAGGGACGTCAATAATCAATACACGGCACCAGTCTCCTGGGTACAGGATATGTCCAGTTAACAAACAACAGTAAAACAGTCAGTCACACCGAGCCTTGATCACTTTATTGGATTATTATTTATGTAGTAGAATCACCCGTTCTGTTAATTCATCACGTCCTGTCACAGTTCCAGTGTGTTTGACTTGTGCATATTACATGTCAATCCTTATGCATAAAACAGGAAGTCATCAAAATGTCAAATGACATTTAAAAATCCTAGTCATAGAAATATGACTAACTGCTGCATAATATCAACTGCAAATGAATAACTTCATATTTCCAACAACTAATTGTCATGGGACTTCCAATGGATCTCAGTGCCTTCAAACAACAACTATCCATTTCTGTCCCAGCTTAAAACTGGCGTGTTGGTAACAGACTTAGGTGATATGGTTTACAGGTGTACGTGAGGTACTGTTGATCAATGTTGTGTCAAACACAGAACAGAATTATCATAATGTTGAATAACAGTATTTACAGACTTAATGTAAAATGGTGTACTTAGATTAGCTAACACCGCTCAAAAAGCACAGGGTGGCCGTGATTTTTAAACGATATCTGATTACAAATAGCAAAGTTAAACAGTTTCTTTTATCTCAGAAATTAAAGGTCTACCTCCATACACTAACCTATAAATATAAAATTATATTTTGTACTGACATTGTGTAAATGTCTATATATTTACCTATAAATATAAAATTATATTTTGTACTGACATTGTGTACACAGGAGTTAAAAAAGGGCCATTTATCAACTCAAGTATCGTGTTACCACTTTATTCTAAAATGCACACTTTTTACATTTATATTTTGTACTGTATATTAAAAATGATAGGTCAAATAAAACAGTTGGCTTACCAAGTAGTTATCAAACTATCAACTTATAGAAATTTATTTAATCATTTAAAATAATAAATTCCAGAGTTTAGGGATTATATAAACATTAAGGTGTTTTAATTTGTGTATTAATACAGTGGTATGTTAAACTTTCCGTTACTGATAACAGGAGAGCTAACCAGTACACAGACTTCCTAACAACTCATTGATCAATATTACAAATACAGCATAAAACCTGTAACTAACAACTCATTGATCAATATTACAAATAAAGCATAAAACCTGTAACTAACAACTCATTGATCAATATTACAAATACAGCATAAAACCTGTAACTAACAACTCATTGATC
>NW_018408772.1:131214-132185 GCF_002113885.1 Mizuhopecten yessoensis | reverse complement strand
ACAACTCATTGATCCATATTACAAATACAGCATTAAACCTGTAACTAACAACTCATTGATCCATATTACAAATACAGCATTAAACCTGTAACTAACAACTCATTGATCCATATTACAAATACAGCATAAAACCTGTAACTAACAACTCATTGATCCATATTACAAATACAGCATTAAACCTGCAGCAGGTTCTGGTTTTACTTAACACTAATGCATTTTAAACAGGTAAAAAAAAAAGATAAGAAATGATGAAGGTGATAAAACTGTTACAGGACACTTTTAAGGACTGAGCTAAGGAACCTTATATTCTGAATGAGTGAAATAACAGTGTAAGACTACCAATACTTTTAAACATCCTTGAATGACTTTCACTTTCAGTTTAACTTTCACTTTTCTCATACTTTGTATTGAGGGTTAATTTTTTGTGATTGCAAGTTCTAGTACATAGCATGTTATTGTAGTAATTATATGTAATTTTTTGTGATTGCAAGTTCTAGTACATAGCATGTTATTGTAGTAATTATATGTAAAGGGCAAAATGTAACACCTAGTAAGTACAGATTTTATTGATGTAGTCTGATTGTTTGAATTAGCGAACGTTTCCAGGTAGACAGTTTATACAGATTACCACTACATTTTACTTACATCCTTGGATGATTTGGACGCGTAGTCCTTGGCGTGTGTCAGGTCCAGCTTGAGTTGACGGATCGCTTCCTCAGCCTTGGCTGTCTGTTAATGTAACATCCACAGAGGTTAAGTTTAAACCCTAACTCTACACACCTCAACAGTATTGTAATGGGATGGAACGGAGATTTTCAAGCCTAGCTTATAATTCTTTTGCACTTGGATTTTTAACTTTGTTGGTTACCAAAATTGTCACACATGACTGTTTTAGTTACCAAAACATGGCTTTCATGTCTAATAGCAACAAAACTTTGGACTCCAAATTATTTTTCTTTGGGGGTGGGGGG
>NW_018408772.1:126981-131200 GCF_002113885.1 Mizuhopecten yessoensis | reverse complement strand
GGGGGGGTGTAGGGCTGTAGGGGGAGAGGTAGGGGGGTAGAGGGTCACTTAAAGGGCAAATTGAACTGTGCACTTTCCTTGCATACTACTTTTGTCATGATTTTTACTATTTTTCAAAGTTTTCAATCTGTGTGCTATGAGGGAACTGAAAGGTCATTGCAGCTGTCATTTGTCAGGATGACAGGCTAAGCAAATGTACATGTAAACCATTCCTACACTTTCTCTTAGCTAAGCTCAAAGCAATGCAAAACTGCCCTACATGTCTACTGCTTATCTATTATCACACAGAGATATATCTAATGTGTAATTTAAGGACAGATGAAATGATTGTCCACATATTGAAGTTTATACCTTTTAATTAAACTCATTCTTTGCCAATTTCTTTCGATAATTTTGCTATTGAAGCCCACAATGACCTGTACGACTTAGGTCGACTAATGTAATAAACACGGAGCGAGCTGTTTTAAGCTTTATTGATAGGTTATTCATTCAATAGTCGACTAGAGTCGGTGAGGCATGTACTTCTGGCGATACACATCTAATGATTAGCCCGACATTCCTGTGGGGCGACACAATGGAACACACTGGCCTATACTACTGCTATACATCCATTGTGTGGGGTTTACAGGTCAGGATGACGATATACATGCATATGTGCATACTAAGGGGTTTTAATGTATATGACAGGTAGGCAGGTTTGGACAGGAAAACTCAACAACTAAAGTTATAGTCATAACTCCATGCTATTGTTTATAAGCATATATCTTGAAGTTTTAATAATTTTTAGTGAAATCTGAATGTATACTGACCACATGCAGAAACTAAAATATTTGTTTTATATTCTTTTTCTCAACACTGATATTTCTTCTTGAAATATGCAATAACAATTCTGATCTATTTGTGATGTGATATGGTTGATAAAAATAATCTGCAGACATAAAACCAAAGTATCGGATGTAATGTCAGATTTGCCTAAAGTGAGTGATTTGTAGAAATTTTGGACGTCGGAGAAAATTTAAACTGTATAGCTCTACCCTGTTGTGTTTCAGATTTTTGGATACATATATGGGGTTTAAATTTCCTGTATATCTGTTTTACTGGCTCTGCTCCACCTCACCAGTAAAACTTAATTATTCTTTAATTCAAAGAGTTCACTGTCAAGAACTCGAAAGACTTATGAGGTACATTTACATACAGTATTACAGCGGAAGTAAAAACCAGGTGCTGTGATAGGATACCAAAATGTGCCAAATATATAGCATGCCATGCAGACATCACCAAAATGATAAAAAAAAATGAAAAAAATAAAATATCAAAATCTGGACACACAACGTACAGTGTAGAATTTATAAACAGAATACAACAAAACTAGACCTGTAATTATTTCCTATATTTGTGCCTTTTAGAGGGTAATAATGACGACTGTTACAACAGGATGTAATTGCTAGTTACCTCCCCTACAGAATAGCGCTGCTTCTCCTGTAACATTTTAATGGTCTGTTGGTGGGCGGTGTTCTCGGACTCGCGGCGGCCAATTTGTGTGTGCAAGTCTGTAAGCTGTGATTGGAGGGTCGAAATCTTCCTTTCTCTGTTGGATACCTGGCAGGCGGGCAGACAGAAGTCAAACTGGTGTGATACCAACAAACAACGACAGGCACAAACAACAGGCAAAATATGCAGGCATTACAAACACGGCGATTTTCTGGGGGGGTATTGGCGAAATATAGACTTCAGGATCAAATAAAAATCAAATAAAAATCAAATAACTAATGGAATACAAATTTTTAAGGAATTATTGATGAAATGTATTATTATTTAACTGTTGTACAATATTAGGAATATTTAGGAATCCATCGATTGGGGTATGCAGACCTTCCCTGAACATCCACAAGCGGATGTTAGATCTCACTTTCCCTTGTAAATGTTGTACAATATTTCATTTATGAATTTCAAGAGCAAACAAATATTTATGATTGTTAATTTTCAGAAATCGGTGAAAAAGGAGAGTCTTCTTTTGATTTTATCTGTTTAATGCAGTGATTAATCAGTACATAACCACATCAAACAGGGATACTAACAATGACCAATTCTACCATATTTTAAGTTTGTTCATGCAGCATGTTTTTCCAGGAGATATATACTTTTTTAATTTGTTCATAAACTTTTATTCTGCTATCACCTACAATAAGTAAGTCTTAGAAACTTGTACAAATTTATATGGTTGAGGATTTTTCTTTTGTTTTTAAATTCTGAACCCTAAAGTTGACCTAAAAATGACATCCTTAGATCTCAAAAAGCAATTTTGAAAGTAGGATTTTTCCTGAATTAACAAAGATATTTCATATCCAAAATAAACTCTGTTACATGAATGTCTGTGACACAAAAGTGTCTCATGGAATTTAGAAATTAAGTATTATATATAGGATAAGCGGAACAAAGACACATACAGCACAGGGTAGGCAACAAACACCAAGCATCACCACACAAAGCAGGTGTGTGTATCTATTTACTTAAACCTTGTAGCAAAACATGCCAAAATATGTATCGTGCTGAAGGAACATTGAAAGAATGGGGAAAATTGCAACATTCAAATTTATTAATATGATCATTTTTTTAAAACTATTTCATGTTTGTGAAAACATGAAATATGTTTTTGACTAAAATGCTTGTACATCTCCGACGTAAAAAAGAAAAAAAGCCATTATAAAATTTTATTGAAAAAGTATGACAAGCTGATGGTTTAAGGATCCCCACCCCAATTAATCTAAATACTACAGCTTTTTGTACATATCAAATCTCCCTGATTCTTTTTTATTGAAAAGTCCTTATTAATCCTTATTATTGAAAAGTAACATTATTTTTCTGCTTTGTGTAATAAAGTTCACAGATCTGACTGTAGGGGTTTCTTTCAGTAGAAATGATTAATTAAACCTATACATAGAAGTTTCCAATGAATGTCAAAGTTTTTGTTAGTGGTACATGGACCTTTAGGTAAAATGATCAATAACTACTTTACAGTGAACCCTGTTGATAACAAACCCAAGGGATTCAGTAGTACATTCTATTAATAGATATAAGGGTCACTGAGAGATATAGTGGAAAAACAAAGGATACTGAAGAAATTAGGGAAACACAAGCAAAATATGTTATACAGTTAGATGTGAATGAAAAAACAAATCTTTCTAGGGTTTATTATAGACATTACCAGTAGATCACAGTAGGCTTGTTATTATTAAAAGTGTTTTACTATATGGGCAGAGGAAGAAAAAATGTACATTGAACATGCAAATAATGTATTATCTCCCCACTGTAAATAAAACATCTGTATGTGACTCGCTGAAATAAAACATCGCTATAAACACAAAGCTCTAACATCTATTTTGTTATCACACTGATCATTCTGAAATTTTCCACAGTAAACATTCCACTTATAAGTACTGAACAATACACAAACATATGCCAACCACTGATAGTAAACACTAATATAACAAACAACTGTTTAGTATTGATGGGAATGTTACGGATGTGTAATAAACTGTGGTAACACTCTCAGTTTGTACTGTGATGTTTTTACTACTGATTGGATAGTCTCTGTATTTGGTAACTGTATGGTTTCAAAAAAACAGCCTGACATGAAACACATAAAAGATAGCAGAGAAAGACCTGTGCTTCACACAATAAAGTCTAGAATGTAGACTGTCATAATACTTATGTAACAGTTATAGATCTTTGGTTCATACCTCAAGGATCATGACTTAGACTATCCAGATACTTTACTTAACAAAGAACAGGCTTGTGACTTTCCATTCCCAGGAAATAACACAGAATAGGCCTGTGATCTAACTTCCCACTGTCCTGACACATATCATAACACAGAATAGGCCTGTGAACTTTACATTTCCACGACATAACACAGAATAGGCCTGTGAACTTTACATTCCCACGACATAACACAGAATAGGCCTTTGAACTTTACATTTCCATGACATAACACAGTGTAGGCCTGTGAACTTTACATTTCCATGATATAACACAGAATAGGCCTGTGAACTTTACATTTCCATGACATAACACAGAATAGGCCTGTGAACTTTACATTTCCATGACATAACATAGTGTAGGCCTGTGAACTTTACATTCCCACAACATAACACAGTGTAGGCCTGTGAACTTTACATTCCCACAACATAACACAGTGTAGGCCTGTGAACTTTACATT
>NW_018408772.1:123322-126278 GCF_002113885.1 Mizuhopecten yessoensis | reverse complement strand
CCCCCCCGACACACAACAGAAAGTTAATGGATGCCTACCTCTAGCTGCATTTCCTCAATACGCTGCTCAGCTTGCCGTAAATCTCTCTTCAGCTGCATGATAGCAAAATCTTTCTCAGCTGACTGACTAGGTGCTACGGTTTCCCTCTCAGCTTGTCCCTCAGTACGCCTCTGTCAATACGAAAAACAATATCATCAAAAAACTGATGCAAAAGTTTTGGTTCCACATTTACTTAATGTTGATAAATGATGTAAAAATACCAACAGTTTATCTACGACATAATGAATTGTGTCACTAAATTCTTTAGCCAAAGACTGCTTTGAATATATTTTGTTTAATGATACAACAGACATAAAATATTAGCTCCCTTAAATTTGATTTCTGCTGCAGCTTTTCTCTTAGATCAGTGATGCCCTAAAATCTGCTTCCTCAACAATGCTGCTAGATTCTCGCAATCTAGTGAAGTTATGGCCCAACATACAACCTCTTTCTCTAAACGTTTTTGTTTGGTTTGTTTGGTTTGTTTGTGTTTCATGTCCTATTAACAGCTTTGGTCATTTAAGGAAGTGCCAGGTTTTGGTGGTGAAGGAAAACCGGAGTTCCTGGAGAAAAACCACCGACCTATGGCTAGTACCAGACAACTGCCCCACATAGGTCTCGAACCTGCAACCCAGTGGTGGAGGACAAGTGGTAGCAGAATGTCAGAGGCCTTAACCACTTAGCCACCTCGACCCCATCTAAACGTTTTTCTTTGGATTGGCAAGTATGGATTGTATAAAGGTTTGTATAGCACAACCAGGACTGTTAGTGTGTGACGTCTAGATGACTGGTACAATACGTACCCTGTCACCTTCATCAGACAAACGACTGGAGGAAGGTTAATATGTGACGTCTAGATGACTGGTACAATATGTACCCTGTCACCTTCATCAGACCAATGACTGGAGGAAGGTTAATATGTGACGTCTAGATGCCTGGTACAATACGTACCCCGTCACCTTCATCAGACAAGTGACTGGAGGAAGGTTAATATGTGACGTCTAGATGACTGGTACAATATGTACCCTGTCACCTTCATCAGACCAATGACTGGAGGAAGGTTAATATGTGACGTCTAGATGACTGGTACAATACGTACCCTGTGACCTTCATCAGACAAATGACTGGAGGAAGGTTAACGTGCGACGTCTAGATGACTGTGCAATACGTACCCTGTCACCTTCGCCAGACAAATGACTGGAGGAAGGTTAATATGTGACGTCTAGATGCCTGGTACAATACGTACCCCGTCACCTTCATCAGACAAGTGACTGGAGGAAGGTTAATATGTGACGTCTAGATGACTGGTACTTCATCAGACAAATGACTGGAGGAAGGTTAATGTGTGACGTCTAGATTACTGGTACAATACGTACCCTGTCACCTTCATCAGACAAACGACTGGAGGAAGGTTAATATGTGACGTCTAGATGCCTGGTACAATACGTACCCCGTCACCTTCATCAGACAAATGACTGGAGGAAGGTTAATAGGTGACGTCTAGATGACCGGTACAATACGTACCCTGTCACCTTCATCAGACAAACGACTGGAGGAAGGTTAATATGTGACGTCTAGATGACTGGTACAATATGTACCCTGTCACCTTCATCAGACCAATGACTGGAGGAAGGTTAATATGTGACGTCTAGATGACTGGTACTTCATCAGACAAATGACTGGAGGAAGGTTAATAGGTGACGTCTAGATGACCGGTACAATACGTACCCTGTCACCTTCATCAGACAAATGACTTGAGGAAGGTTAATAGGTGACGTCTAGATGACTGGGACAATACGTACCCTGTCACCTTCATCAGACAAACGACTGGAGGAAGGTTAATATGTGACGTCTAGATGACTGGTACAATATGTACCCTGTCACCTTCATCAGACCAATGACTGGAGGAAGGTTAATATGTGACGTCTAGATGCCTGGTACAATACGTACCCCGTCACCTTCATCAGACAAGTGACTGGAGGAAGGTTAATATGTGACGTCTAGATGACTGGTACAATACGTACCCTGTGACCTTCATCAGACAAATGACTGGAGGAAGGTTAATGTATGACGTCTAGATGACTGGTACAATACGTACCCTGTCACATTCATCAGACAAATGACTGGAGGAAGGTTAACATGCGACGTCTAGATGACTGTGCAATACGTTCCCTGTCACCTTCGTCAGACAAATGACTGGAGGAAGGTTAATATGTGACATCTAGATGACTGGTACAATACGTACCCCGTCACCTTCATCAGACAAGTGACTGGAGGAAGGTTAATATGTGACGTCTAGATGCCTGGTACAATACGTACCCCGTCACCTTCATCAGACAAGTGACTGGAGGAAGGTTAATATGTGACGTCTAGATGACTGGTACAATATGTACCCTGTCACCTTCATCAGACAAATGACTGGAGGAAGGTTAACATGCGACGTCTAGATGACTGTGCAATACGTACCCTGTCACCTTCGTCAGACAAATGACTGGAGGAAGGTTAATATGTGACGTCTAGATGACTGGTACAATACGTACCCTGTCACCTTCATCAGACAAATGACTGGAGGAAGGTTAATGTATGACGTCTA
Organism: Mizuhopecten yessoensis; assembly: GCF_002113885.1. NCBI lineage: Eukaryota > Metazoa > Mollusca > Bivalvia > Pectinida > Pectinidae > Mizuhopecten > Mizuhopecten yessoensis. The sequence continues at coordinate 123,646 of NW_018408772.1, read as the reverse complement.
GATGACTGGTACAATACGAACCCTGTCACCTTCATCAGACAAATGACCAGTGAAGCATATGTAAACAAAGGTATAAAATATGTACAAGTTGAGAACACTGTCAGCGTACACACACATATTTGTTATATATATACGACATGAGGATCAAACTGACAGATTGATTTGGCTACTGATTGTGCAAGAGCTTTGTCTGTGTCCTCAGTAATGTTTGTACCTATAACTACCTACCTTATCATGTGATACCCTTGTACTAGTGACCTCTACCTCATCACGAGAGACTCGGGTCTGTGTCCTCAGTAATGTTTGTACCTATAACTACCTACC